>NW_007245921.1:159778-370789 GCF_000164805.1 Carlito syrichta
CCTCAGCCTCCCAAAGGCGCGGGATTACAGGCTGAGCCACCGAGCCCGGCTGCTGCAAATCTTTCTAACAATGCAGGTGTCCTAGTAGCCAGTGTTCTCCAGCAAAACAGAATGAACAGGAAGATTATACAGAGGATGTAAAAAATTTATACAGTGGAAAAATGTATACTGATAACAAATGATAAATACAAGTCACGTTTGACTTTTTCTATGACAAAAGATGCTCTAAGTAGCTAGTTACCATAAGCATCCAGACCTTCTGATTAGGGCAAACTAAAAGTAATACATAGATAACATCTCTTAAAAATGTGTATACATTTTTTGGTACCATCACTATATACAAGAAGTCCCCAACATATGAACGAGTTCTGTTCAAAGAGCATGTTTGTAGGTACAATTTGTTTTAGGTCCAACAAAGTTAGCCTAGGTACGCAACTCACACAATCAACTATATAGTACTGTATGCATTTAACAGGCTATAATGACACCTGGTGGAGAGAAATAATACATTTAAAAAACACAGGTGTGCATTGTTGAAGTTCATAACTTGAAGGTTCGTATGTAGGGGACTTGCTGTACATAAGCTAGATAGATGATTGATAGATGATTGATAGAAAGATAGGGGACTCACTGTATCTATGATAGATACATACACACACACATACATGCATACATACGTGTCATAAGAAATTGATTCATGCCACCATGAAGGCTGAACATTCCATGCTCTGCAGGTGGCAGGCTGGAGACCAGGGTAGCAGGGATGCTATTCCAGCACAAGTCCAAAGGCCTGAGAGCCAGGAGAGCTGATGGAGCTGGTGCCAGGACTGGTGTAAGAGCTGGCAGTGTGAGTTCTAGGAGGATTAAAACCACAGCTAAGTCAGCCAAGTAGGTGAGGCTCTCTCTCACTCAGCCTTTGTGCTCTATCCCTGTCTTCTGTTGACTGAATGGAGCCCCACCCACAGTAGGGAGGGGAATCAGTTTTACTTGTCCACAAGTTCATGTGAGTCTCATTCAGGAACACCGAAGAATAGTTCTGGACCAAATATATCTGGGCACCCATGGCCCATTTGAGTTGGTACATAAGTTTAACTATTGCAGCAGGTAAAATATATGGGGAGAGTCTAAGTAAAGGACAGTGACCTTGTCCCTTTTCTGCTGCTATGACAAAATACCACAGACTGGGTAATTGATAAAGATATGTATTTCTTACAGTTCTGGAATCTGGAAAGCCCAAGAGTGTGGTGCCAGCATGTGGCGTGGGCCATCCCACCATGGAAGTGCAGTGGGCAGAAGGGTAAGAGAGGGTAAGAGCTCAGGAGACACAAAACGGAGGCCAAACTCCCATAGTAAGTAATCCACTCCCATGACAATAACATTGATCTGTTTATGAGGGCAGAGTCCCCATGGCCCAATTACCACCTCTTCACTCCACCACAATGGCAACCCAGTTTCAACAGGAGAAGGAGCATTCAAACCATAGTGCCTAGAGAGAAAAGTCCTTTGAAATCTGTGAAAGGCCAAAAACACACCTCACGTCCCTCACTGCTGCTGTTCCAGCCTTCCTGTCCAGCCACATCGACCTCATAGGCACTGTGCTTGGACATCCTCCCATGTCGCACACACCGCTGTCTGGAAAGCTCTCCTGCCTTCCTTAGCGTCTATAGTGATGCAGACCACTAAGGACACTAAAAAGTCTAACCAGCCTGGGCAACACACTACAAAAAAATTCTAGAATAGCTGGGCATAGTGGCACATGCCTGTAGTCCCAACTACTCAGGAGCTGAAGTGGAAGGATCGCCGGCGCCTAGGAGGCCAAGGTTCCAGCCTTGGGACAGAGTGAGATTCTGAACCCACCCAAAAAAATTAAATAAAAAGTCTGAGATTCACATAAAAATAACAGCAATAATGAAAAGAGCCACATTTACATGAAAAAGCACAAGGAGACAAGAGGTTTTGAAATTCCTTTTCTTTCAGGTCACACATTAGATGTTCAGAGCAGAAGATGATGGTGAAGATGGAATCGTGCTTGGAGTCACGCCCCAGAGCCTTCAGTGACCACAGGACATTGGCAGCATACCTTTCTGGAGAACAAAAGTCTATAACTCTCAGAAGAACAGGATGGAGCCTGACCTTTGCTTCTCGTGGCCGGTGGACACCCAGGTGAGTGAATCTGTGTTTGAATTATTTATCTGGTTTGTAAAGAGTCCTGCAGATACAAATAGCTTTGAGTCTGCACAGTATTTTCATTATAAATAGAGGCTCCAGGCAGTTTTCTAAGGCTGTCCGTTACAGAGGCCCCCTCAAGCGACTGTCAGCAGGCCGTGTCTTGATTTTTGTTCTTGATCAAATCAAGCTACTCAGGGTCCATCTTAGTCTGTGACTCATCCTGGAAGTGATTTATGACTTTTCCAAAATTCTTTTGAATAAAAATCATTTTGGAGAAATTTGATTTAATTCTTTGGTACTGAGTTGCTCTTAATACTACAACTTTTATAAACAATGTGGCAAAATACACATAGCAAAATTTATCATTTAACAGTGTTTTAAGCATACAAGCCAATGGCATTGATACATTCACATGGTGCAGTTATGATGGCCATCCACTCCAGAACTCTCTTCATCTTGCAAAACTGAACCCCTGTTCCCATTAAACAGCATGGTGGCTTGCGCCTGTAGGCCTAGTGACTTCAAGATCCTATCTTTGAAAATAAATTTAATAAATTAGCCAGGTATGGCAGCAAATGTCTGTGGTCCCAGCTACTTAGGAGACTGAGGTGGAAGGATCACTTGAGCCCAGGAGTTTGTGGCTGCAGTAAGCTATGATCACACTACTGCACTCTAGCCTGGGTGACAGAGCGAGACCTTATCTCTAAAAAAATAGACAAAACCAAAGCCAACAATGCTTCATTACCCTCTTTCCCAGCCCCAGCAACCACTTTCTACTTTCTATTTCTATGAATGTGACTTGTCTCAGTACCTTTTAAAAGTGGAATCACACAGCATGTGTCTTTTTGTGCCTGGCTTATTTCTCTGAGCATACATCATCAAGGCTCATCCATTTTGTAGCATGTGCCAGACTTTCTTTCCTTTTTTAAGGCTGAATAATATTCCACTGTATGGATATATCATGTCTTGCTTGTCCCTTCATCTGTTATGGACACTTAGGTTGCTTCTGCTGTTGGCATTCATGAATAAAGTACTAGCAACTTGGGTGTGTAAATATCTCTTCAAGTTCCTGCTTTCAATTCTTTGAAGCTATACCCAGAAGGGGGATTGCTAGATCCACCTGGTAATCTCCCTATTCCCTCCTCCATATGGCAATTCTATATTTAATTTCTTGGAGGAAATGCCATACACTTTTTCATAGTGGTTACACCATCTTACACTCCCGCCAATACCGCACAAAGGTTCCAATTTTGCCACATTCTCACCAGCCCTTCATATGTTCTGGTTTTTGATAGTAGCCATTCTAATGGGTGTGAGGTTGTTATCTCATTGTGGTTTTGATTTATGTTTCTCTAATTATTAGTGACGTTGAGCATCTTTTCATGTGATTATTTGTATGTCCCATTTTTAAATTGGGTTGCCTGTGTTTGTTATTGAGTTGGAGGAATTTTTAAAATATATTTTGGTTATTAACCCCTTATCAGATCTGTGATTTTCAAGTATTTCCTCCCATTGCATGGGATATTTTTTCATTCTGTTGATTGCGACCTTTGATGTGCAGAGTTTTTAATTTTGATGCAGTCCAATTTATCTATTTTTACTTCTGTTGCCTGTGCTTTGGGTATCATATCCAAAACTTCCCTGCCAAACTCAGTATCATGAATCTTTTCCCCTCTTTTTTTAGCTTTACTGAGCTACAACTGACAAATTTAAATTGCATATATTTAAGGTGTTAAATCTGGTGCTTTGATATAAGTGTACATTGTGAAATGATCACCACAGTCAAGCTAATTAACATTTCTATCACCTCAATAGTAATTGTTTCTTTTCTTTCTTTTTTTGTGTATAGTGAGAATACATGATCTACCTTCTTAGAAAGTTTCAATATACAATACAGTAATGTCTGTTTTTTTTTTTTTTTTTAAAGATGTGGGTGCAATTCAGGATTAGGTACATAAATGGCCACTGTACAGGTGAAGCTCGGGCCTCCCTTTGGGTCTCACTTCTCCTGACTTGGGATTAGGTATGCTCATTGACGTTTTGTCCCGCTACTACCAATCCCTTTCTTATAGTGTTATGATAAATGTTCAGGGACCGCTTATGAGTGAGAACGTGTGGTGCTCAGTTCTTTGTTTTCTACTTTTAATATTTTGAGGAAATTCTATACTGCGTTCCATAGTGGCCATGCCAAGTAACGTTCCCATCAACAGTGTGCAAAGGTTTCATTTTCTCTATCCTCACCAACACTCATTCTCTTGATGAGTGCTGACACTGAACACGTTTTCATATTCCTATTGGCCACTTGGATGTCCTTGAAAAAATGTCTATTCAGGTTCTTTGCCCATTTTTAAACTGGGTTATATGGAGTTTTATGCTATCATACGAGTCTTTATATATTTTGAGCATTACTCCCTTATCAGATATGAGGTTTGCATATATTTCCTCCCATTCACTCTGCATTGTTTGCTGTACAGAAGCCTTTCAGTGTGATGCTCTGTCACGTGTCCATCTTTGATTTTGTTGCTTGTGGTTTTGTGTCATATCCAAAAAGTCATTTCCATGACTAATGTCAAGACTCTTTTCCCCTCTGTTTTATTTCAGTAGTTTTACAGGATCAGACCTTATGTTTAAGTCTTTAATCTACTTTGAGTTGATGTTTATATATGGTGTGAGATAGGGGTCCAATTTAATTCTTCTGCATGTGAGTATCTCATGTTCACAGCATTACTTGTTTAAAAAATACTGCCTTTTGCCAGGCTCGGTGGCTTAACCTGTAATCCTGCGCCTTGGGAGGCTGAGGTGAGTGGATTGCCTGAGCCCGCAGGTTTGAGACCCGCCTGGGCAACTTGGCGAGACCTCATCTCTACAATACAGCAAAAAATTAGCGGGGCGTGGTAGTGCACGCCTGTAGTTCCAGCTACTTGAAAGGCTGAGGCGGAAGGATCGCCGGAGCCCAGCAGGTCAAGGCTGCGGTGGCCAGGAGCGGCCACTGCACTCCAGTCTGGGCGTCAGAGTGAGACTCCAACTCAAAAAAAAAAAATACTGCTTTCCAAAAATATTATTTGCTTCCCTTGATCCTTTGGCTTCTGCTGTGGCTAGGCCCTGGGTACCTCAACAGCCCTTTTGGTTCCCTTAACCTTGCCCACACCTCTGGAAATAGGCCCTTTATTGAATCCTCTTGAGAATTCTGAGTAGGCCTAACTGTTCCCGCTAGGCCCCTGCCTGATAAGAATGTAAACATAGAGACAACCATTTGGAAGGAACCAATGAAACTAATTAGTCTAGAGAGATATTCACCATGGTACTTACATCCTGTATGGAAGTTGAAGGTTGAGTGAGAGTCGTGTGTGTGTGTGTGTGTGTGTGTGTGTATGTGTGTGTGTGTGTGTTTAACAGGGAACAAGGGGCAGGGGAAAGGAAGGAAAGAGAAATTCTGAAGTTTTGTTTTGCTTTTTGAGGCTGATTCCAAAAGGAATACTTGACATAAAAGACCAGCATTGCCTGGCTGAGAACTGACTAAGATTGTTATTGTGTGCAGAGTAGTGATAGGATTTTATATTACCAGCAGCCTAAAGCATCCAGAAGGGTGTCTCCAGCCTCCTTAGTCAGGAAGTTAAGCATTGTTTCACCCACAGAAATATGTTTACAGTTTGGGCATAAGAAGTGAACCCAGGGCTGGATTACACTAAGCAGTAATTTATCACATCAGGAGTTGTGAGAGAGCTGGCACCCATCCAGGACTGCCCAGATGTCCTGTTTCTTTTGATCTTGCTCCCTTGGTCCTCTCTCAGAGAGGCTGTGTCTTCTCCTGACTCATTTCTCTTTTATGCCTATAAACTTACCAGTTGGACAAACCCAACCCACAACTAGGCTACCTCATTATTCAACCAGTCGAGTCTGGAAGTGTCCTCTGCAATCTGATGGATTTGAATTAAATCATTCTGTGAACTGCACTCAGAACGCAGTGCCCTAGGAATGATTGGGTGCACACGTGCCACCCAGAATGAAAGCACTTTCGGCACTCGGCAGCTACTCCCATTACTGAAGCCAACTCATAGACTCTGCATCTGCTCTCACAGGCATCTCACCGCCTCCCAACAGCATCTGTCAGAATTGCAGGCTTAGCCTCTGCCCTCAGATGGAAAGAATCAATGTGCTTCTTGTGGGACATTTTGTAGGTCTACTCTACTTCAAGAATGGCAACCCTCACGATTTACAAGATTGCACGACTCATCCCTAAGCCATTGCCATCTTAAAAGTTACTTTTTATGGTATATTTTTAAAAATAAATAAATGGATATAGATCATAGTTAACACAGCAGATAGGGCGATTTCCCTGTCTAATCAGTTAATATATATTCAAATAATGACGTGGGGCTAGGAGACAGGACTTCCAAATTTGATCCGTATTTCTCATTCAACCATTTCTCAAAGAAGCTGCCAAATCTTCTTAGATAAATCCTAAGCAATATTTTACATTTTCATTATGCTTGTTTTTGAAAATGAAAATAAAAAGACAAAGTATTTTTCATGCTGGCAATAAACCTGCACAGGCGGAGAATTAGATGTCAGAATCTTTAGCAGAAGCCATAGTATTTAGCTGATGAATTAATAAGAATTTGTAGATGAGGAGGTAGGATTTAAAGTTAAAGCTGAATAGCAATTAGGTTTTTGTGTCATTAAAATTCCACTTTCAGCTGCTACTAATTTTCTTTTGGCCACAAAAGACATTAGTTTTTCTGAGTAAGGAGGGAAAAGATCGATATTGTCATACAACAATAGCCACTGAGGAGGCTGCCACTGTCATTAAGAGGTTGTCATTGGGATTACAGGAATAGATGAACAGAAGGGAAAGATAGGGAGAGAAAAGAATGCACCATGGTTTGGGTGGAATCTTGAAAGATGACACATTCAGATGGGAAGCCATGATACCTTTCCAGGGGTAGGAAAATGGATGAGGGAGGGAGGAAGAAAGAGCAGAGACAAGCTCCTCACCCGGGACAGAGTGCTGGACACTGAGGTGGGCGGCAGCCAGACGTTGCTGAGAAAGAGATCAGGTCATGTCACGCAAGATCAAAGACAAGTCCGCGTCGCTTCAAAGGATGGCATGGATATTAGCTTAAAGCCTTTAGCAAATTTCCATCATTGAGATATTGGTTGGTATTTGAAACTTACTTGGGGATGATGGGCTACAGGAAATGCTACCCCAAAATACGGCATCTTGGCATTTTGAATATTTTAGACTGAAAGAATTTGAGAAAACCGCAGAAGCAGAAAGGTCACTCTGACCACCTCCCTAATCTGCTGAAGCAGTTCATAAGACCTAGAAAGGTTTTTCTGATCTTCCCCTTATGCAGGTAACAAGACCTTCATGTGAGATGTGCCTCCCCTCCCTATATATGAGGGAAACAAGCATCCTTACCTCCAAAGACAGAGATGGTAAGAGGAATCTGAGCAAGCCTGGCTGTTTCCCCTATTATCACACCTAAGTCATTCCCTTTTGGCCCTATCACATTTCTCCAAGATTTTCAACTCTTCATCATACCTACTATAAAAAATACCCAGGCCTAACCACTTCTTCAGGTCTTCCCATGAAGGCTTCTGTGTTCTTCTCTTGTTGGTTGTCTGTCGGGGGCCCCAGTCAATGAAGCTGAGATGGGTACTTGGAAAGGATATTTTCCCTCTCCTACAGGGCACTGGACTTGGGTTTGCAGGATGATTCTATCTTCTCTCCCTGCCCTCCCTCCCCACTCCCACCCATCATCAGGGCTATCACCTCATTCCGGATTTCAAATAATAAATTCAGAAGCTGAATACGGTTCATGGCTAAGATAGCCCACTAATGTACTAATTGAGGACAAAAGAGCACAGGTGTTTCAGCTATGTGACAAGCTGCAGAATCTAAGCTCCAGACTATCAAAGCTACAATTCTGAGCTCAACCATTCCCACACTGAGATGTCTAAGACGAGGCCATTTCACAGAATGAGCACTTTGTGGAAGTCCAAAACAGGGATGAAGGCACCATGCTAAAACTCAAGACTGTGAGGATTGAACCCTGGCCTTTTTCTCTTTTCCTAAATCCTCACTGAGAGGCTGGGGAGTCACTGCCTGCTAAGGGCTCATCAGACTCGGCTTTATCACTCTATTACCCTCTGTACTGAAGCTTGTTTTCCTACCTGACTCGGAATAACATCACACAACAGGTCAGGAAGGAGATAAAAGTATTTTATAGCCCTGCAAATCCATCTCTTGGGGATTCCCAAACTCCAGGGACACTGTGAGACCCTGATCTATCCTCTCCAAAGTCTGCCCTGTATAGGACTTCATCTACATATCAAGAAACTTGGAGTTTTGTCACCCCTTATCTCTACAAGATGTCTCCTCTACTTCCAAAATCCCTTAGTTAGAACCTACAAATTGCCAGTCAAGAAATCTTTGACTCCACCTATGGATGGAAAGCTCCCATTTGGAAATGTTCTGCCTTCCTGGGCTGAACAAATGAAAATCTCACATATTATTGATGCTTTTTGGTAACTTCTGCCTTCCTGGAATGTATATTACCAAATTGCAGTTCAACCACACCAGACGCATGCTCCTGATACTTCTTGGGGCTGTGTCTCAGGCCTGGGCACTCACATTTGATCAGAGTAAACCATCTGAAAATACTTTACAAAGCTTGGCATCTTTTGGCAATGGCTATTAGAACTTTAGACATTTTTCTCAAAGCAAGTCTGATAAACACACAGCTCCTGGGAAAAGCAGCAAATGGAAGAAAGACAATTTCATAAGTTTGGAGTCACTCTACTAGGAAAGAGGAACAAGAACTCACTCTCAAAGAACAACCATTGGAAAGAGCACTACCTGGAGAGATGGACATCACAAAGGATGACTTAGCAAGATGGCAGCCCCTGAGCGTGACCCGTGGGCCAGAGCCTCAGCCCTGCTGGGCCTTGCTAATGGCTCCTCAAAGGGTCACTCTGTTAACTCTGCAGCCAGCCCTTAGACACGAGGAAATGAGCATCCTGTAACCTCATCACAGCACTAAAAGGGGTCACATTTTAGGGGGAAAATATCAGTCTTCTTTGTAATTCACATACCAAACAGAGGCTTCTAGATTCCTGGAAGTTCCCTTAGTAGACAAAGGAAATAAGAAAAGGTGCCTGTGTTAACCCAAGTTCTAGTCAGGGGAGTACTGAGTCCCGATGACTCATGAAGATGACTGGGTGTTAGAACACCACGTGATGGATGCTCATGGTGGTGCTTGTGTCAGGTGCCCCTGCAAAGCTGCAGATACAGTGGCTGGCTGTGCCCTTTTGAGCTCAATAATTCTCACCAGCACAGGCTAGTTAGGACAGTGGAGCACCATGCCCTAGTGCCAAGAGAGAGCATGCCAATGCCCACCTTTTCTGAGTCCCCTAACTGGCTAGACTCGCTTGAGGTGTCTCCGTTCTTCAGTATTTTGAAAAATATCTCATTCTACCTGTTTCTTCTGTGGACGCGGTGGAGCTGTAAATTATTTAGTGCTTTTCCCCTGAAAACACATCTAGGATGTCAACCCACTCACAAACTGATAAGCAGCTGGCCCTCGGGAACTGCCACCATTTTGAACACAGATGGAAAAAGGGATTTCACAGCAAGGGCACCTGCTATATTCCAGACACTATGCTGAGCTCTTTACATATTTTATGTTTCTTAATATTCACAAGGGGGAGTTATTATCTCCATTTGGCAGACAAACACACATAGTTTAGGAAATTAGGTGACTCCCCTAAGAGCACTAAGCTACTTGGTGGCTTGGGGTGCAACAAAAAGTGCGATCCCAGGTTTCTCCCAGCTCCTTCCGCCACATTCTGTGCATGCCACAGAATACATGCCTTCAGATGCTTCCAATGATTAACTGGTCACTTGAGCTACTTTGCCTCTATTAAAGTAGAATCTGGAGCAGTTAATAACTTCATTTTTTTTTTTTGTAATGTGGAGCACTTTCTCTGTGAAATGCAGAGTGGTTACACAGGAAGGTATAGGAAGCTTCTCTCCCCACATTCCTTATAGCAGCAAACAGGTGTCTGCAAGTAAAGGCAACCTTCCACTCAGGGTCTGTGACATGGTGATGAGATGATGCCGGAGTTCCCTGAGGTCTGAGCCTCTTGAGGAGATGATGCGAAGGCTCTTCAGGATCTGAGCACCCCACTAAGATGATGTCAGGGCTCTCCAGGGTCTGAGCCCCCAAAGAGATGATACCAGGGTACCCCAAGGGTCTAAGCCTGCCACCCCTTTGAGACCAATTCTGTCCCTCCTGGAATCCTCCTACCATTCCTCTCTTTCAAACTTAAATGAGTTTCTCAACATTCTCTGTTCTTTTTACTCTTAACCCTTTTACAACCTTAAACTCACAGGGAGCCCCAGATGTCTGTCATTAAATTCAGTAACTGCCTCTGAGGCACAGAGTACCGAGTGTGATAAGCTCGGAGCTGGATGGACACCTGAGCCAGGAGAAGTCTCTGTCCTGGGTCAGCAAAACTCTCAAAGGCAAGTAGAGTAGGGAAAGGACAGCAAGCAGAAGGGACAGGCCAGTGCCTCATTTCTGAGCAGCGGAGGCGGAGAGGGCAGGTGGACGAGGGAGCGAGGGGCAGGAGGGATGGGGCGGGTCAGGCGTCAGCCTCACCACCTTCACCCCCGTGCAGATCCGCCATGGGACTCCACTGGCCCCGGCCCCCACTGGCGCCCACCTCACCCTTTGCTCTTCCTGCACTGCTGCCCCTTCTCGCCAGAGGGGAGCCTTCAGCCACTTTTAAAAAACGTTATTTTCAGAGGGTCAAATTCTTGCTATTAGCTGAAGCAAATTTACAGACTGAGAGTTAGGCTCAAATAGGTTACTTTTTTGATGACTTCTCCATTCTCAGTCTGGTGATAGGAGATAAAGAGTATTAGAAGTGATATTTTCTTTTTTGTTTTATTTTATTTTAGTTATGGGTTTGCTACCTAAGTAGACTGTGTGCAGGTGAAGTGTGGGCTTCTAGCGGGCCCTCTCTCCCGCTGGTAGTGGGCCAGATACCCAGTGTGTTGCCACATGCCCCTTCCCTCTTCCCTCCCTCCCTCCCCTAGCAGTGTCTGGAGACTGCTGATTCCACCCTTGTGCTCATGTGATGGGTGTTCAGGGTCCGCTTATGAGTGAGAACACGTGGCATCTGGTTCTTTGTTTCGTGTAGTTCACTTTGTCTGATGGTCTCTACCTGCTTTGAGTTGCTGTGAAGGCCACGATTTTGTTCTTTATGGCTGCATAATATTCCATCATGTGTATGTACCATATTTTCTCTATCCAGTCCCCTTTCAGTGGGCATCTGGGTTGGTTCCATGTTTTTGCTGTTGTGAATAGTGGGGCAATAAACATGCATGTGCAGGTGTCTTTTCTGTAAAGCGATTTATGTTTCTCTGGGTATATTCCCAGGAGAGGGACTGCTGGACCATATGGAAACTCAATTTTTAATTCTTTGAGAAATCACCATGCTGTTTTCCATAGAGGTTGACTAGCTTGCACTCCACCAACAGTGAAGCAGCATTCCCTTTTCTCTGCACCCACACCAGCACCTGTTGTTTTTTGACTTGTTAATGATGACCACCCTTACCAGAGCTAGGTGGTATATAACTGAAGCTTTGATTTGCACTTCTCTGATGATTGGGAGGATGAGCATTTTTTTCATGTATCTGTTGGCTGCTTGCATGCCATCCTTAGATGTAACCCCTCTGTTCATGTCCTTTGCCCCCTTTTTAGGGGGGTTGTTTGGTTTTCTTTCTGTCAGTTTGTTTGAGTTCCTTGTAGATCCTAGATGATAGACCTTTATCAGAGGCATAGCTTGCAAATGTTTCTTCTCTTTCCATGGGTTGTCCCTTTGCTCTTTTGATGGTTTCTTTTGCTGTGCAAAAGCTTTTCAGTTTTGTGAGGTCCCGCCTATCTTAGCTTTTGTTGTATTTGCTTTTGGGTACTTGGTCATGAATTCATTGTCTACTCTGATGTGTGGAAGGGTGTTTCCTACGTTTTCTTCTAAGATTCTTATAGTTTGCGGTTTTACATTTAGGTTCTTGATCCATTTTGAGTTGATTTTTGTATATGGTGATAGGTAGGGGGTCTAGTTTATCCTTCTGCATGTGGCCAGCCAGTTTTCCCAGCACTATTTGCTAAATATGGTTTCCTTTCCCCAGTGATTGTTATTGATGGCTTTGATGAAGATGCGTTTGTTGAGGGGCATGTTTTTATTTCTGGACCTCTATCCTGTTCCATTGGTCCATATGCCTATTCCTGTACCAATACCATGCTGCTTGGTTACTGCAGCCTTGTAATAAAGTTTAAAGTGCGATACCTCCAGTGTTGATCCTTTTGCTAAGGATTACTTTGGCTATTTGTGCTTTTTTGTTCTTCCATATGAATTTCTATATGTCATTTCTGTGCCTGTGAAAAGTGATGTTGACAATTTGATGAGTATTGCATTGAATCTTAGACTTCCTTCAGTAGGATGGACATCTTGACAATATTGATTCTTCCAATACGTGAGCATGGCATGTTTTTCCATTTGACTGATCATCCTTTATTTCTTTGAACAGTGTTTTATAGTTCTCATTGAAAAGATCTTTCACTTCTCTGGTTATTTGTGTGTGTGGCTATTGTGAATAGGATTGTTTTTTTTTATTTGGTTCTCAGCCTGCTTGTTGTTGGTATATATAAATGCAACTGTCTTGCACATTGATTTTGTAACCCAAGATTTTGCCAAAGTAGTTTATCAGTGCAAGGAGGTTGTTTTTTTTTCTTCTTTTTTTCTTTTTTACCAACTCACTTGGTTTTCTAGGTATAGAATCATATCACCTGCAAAGAGGGATAACTTAACCTCCTCTTTTCCTCTTTAGATGTCCCTGATTTCCTTCTCTTGCCTGATTGTTCTGGTTAGAACTGCTAGTACTGTGTTGAATAGGAGTGGCAGGAGTGAGCATCATTGACTCATTCCAGTGCTTAAGGGGAATGCTTCCAGCTTCTACCCATAAAGCACAATGCTGCTTTGGGTTTGGGTTTGTCATAGATGGGTCTTACTGTTTTGAGAAATGTTCCCTCCGTGCCTAAGTGTCCAAGGGCTTTTATCAGGAAAGGATGCTAGATTTTGTCTAATGCTTTTTCTGTGTCTATTGAGATAATCATGTGGTTCTTGGTTTTATATCTTTTAATGTGCTTAATTGTGTTTATGGTCTTGTGAATGTTGAACCAGGTTTGCATCCCGGGAATGAAGCCCACTTGGTCATGGTGGATGATCCTTGAAATGTATTGTTAGATCCGATTGGCTAGAATTTTGTTGAGAATTTTTGCATCTATCAGGGAAATTGGCCTGTAATTCTCTTTCCTTGTTGGGTCTTTGCCAGTTTTGGATATCAGTGTAATATTAGCCTAATAACATGAGCTAGGAAGAATTCCTTCCTTCTCCTTTGCCTGGAATGCTTTCAATAAGATTACTTTGGCTTTCTTCTTTTTATGTCTTTTAGAATTCAACTGAGAAGGCATATGATCCAGGGCTTTATTTTGGTGGAGAGGTTTCTATAACTGAGTCGATTTCTTGGATTGTTATTGGTATATTTAGAGTTCCAATTTCAATTTCTTCTTGTTTCAAATTTGAGAGGTTCTATGATGCCGGAAAATCCTCAGTTTCCTCTAGGTTTTCTAGTTTATTTGCATACAGATGTTCATAGTCATCTCTGATAAGCTTTTTAATTTCTTCAGGGTGAGTTGTGACATCACCTTATTTGGACTTTCTCTCCTTTTTTTAGTCAATCTGGCCAGAGGGTCTGTCAATCTTATTTATCCTCTCAAATTCCAGCTTTTTTGTTTTGTTGATCCTTTCTATGATATTTTCGTCTTCTATATCCTGCAATTGTAAGTTTGTCTTAGAAATCTAGATCTATCTTCCTTCCTTCCTTCCTTCCTCTCTTTCATTCTTTCTTTCTTTTCTGAGTTGGAGATCCTGGCCACCACAGCCTTGACCTGCTGGGCTCCTGCCCTCCTTCCACCTCTGCCTTCTAAGTAGCTGGAACTACAGGCACACGCTACCACGCCCAGCTGATTTTTTATTTATTGTAGAGACAAGGTCTCGGCAAGTTGCCTGGGTGGGTCTTGAACCTGTGGGCTCAGGCAATCCTCTTGCCTCGGCCTCTCAAAGTGCTGGGATTACAGGCTGAGCCACCAAACCTGACCGATTTTTCTAATGAAATTAAGATTGAAATGTTCTTGCCTTTCCAACTCCCTTAGGCATGACATTAGGCTGTTTAGTTGTAATCTATTTTCTTGATATGCATGTGCAGTGCTATGGATTTCCCTCTCATCACTGATTTCATGGCACGCCAGAGATTCTGATAAGATGTATCTTTGTTTTTATTTGTTTCCAGGAATCTTTTTATTTCTGTCTTGATTTATGTGTTGATCCAATAGCTATTCAGCAGCATATTGTATAGTGTTCATATCTTTGTGTGTTCTGGGGGATCTTGTTGGTGGTGATATTTATTCTTATTCCACTGTGATCTGAGAAGATGCTTGGTATTATTTCAACTTTTTAGAATTTGTTCATGATGGATATATGCTCAAGAATGTGATCAGTCGGGGAGTATGTTCCACGTGCTGATGAGTAGAATGTATACTCTGTAGTTGTTGGGTAGAGTGTTCTGTAGATGTCTATTAAATCCATTTGGTCAAGTGTCAAGTTAAGGTTCTGAATCTCCTTATTGGTTTTTCGCCTTGATGATGTGTCTAGAGCTGTTAGCGGGGTGCTGGATTCAACTATGATCATGTGTCTGTGTCCTCTCTTAGTTTTACTTAGCAATTGTTTTATAAAATCAGGTGCTCCTGTGTTGGATGCTTGTATGTTTAAGATGAATATTTCTTGCTGGTGGACTGAGCCTTTTGTCATTATGTAGTGTTCTTTCATGTCCTTTTTAACTTTTATTGGTTTGAAGTCTGTTCTGTCTGATATCAGAATAAACCACTGCTCTTGTTTTCCATTTGCCTGAAAGGTCATTTTCCAACCTTTTACTTTGAGCCTGTGGGTTATTTTTGCCTTGAGATGGGTTTCAGCAGATGTTGGATCATGTTTCATTATCCTGCTTGCTACTCTATGCCTCTTTAGTGGCATATTCAGTCCATTCATGTTCAAGTTAATTATTGATATGTGAGAGTTTGTCTGTGTCATAAGGCTCTTAAGGAGTTGCTTTGCTTCCTTTTTATTTTATCATATATGCATACATATATTTTCAATTTTGTGAATGATCTGTTCGCTCTGTTAACTCTGTGCTTGCCTGTGCTTTTGTGATGGCTGTAACTGTTCTTTTTTGTTTCTGTATTCAAAACCTTCTTAAGCCATCTCCTGGAGGGATGGTCTGGAGGCGGCATATTGTCTTAGGGATTGAATGTCTGGGAAGGATTTTAATTCTCTGTCACTAATGAAGCTAAACTTGATAGGGTAGGAAATTCTTGACTGGAATTGCTTGTCTTTGAGAATATTAAAGATGGGACCCCAGTTTCTTACAGCTGATAGGATTTCTGCTAAGAAGTCTGCTGCAATTCTGATGGATCTTCCCTGGAAGATGGTCTGACCTTTCTCTCTAGCTGCCTTTAGCATTTTTTTCTTTTATGCTTACTTTGTGGAAGTGGATTACTATGTGTCTTGAGAATGGATTTCTCATGTAATATATTACAGGGGCTCTCTGAATTTCTTGCGTTTGGATGGTCACCTCTCCAGCAAAATTTGGGAAAAATCTCTTGGATGACCTCATGGAAGGCTTGTTTCAGGGTATTCTCAGTTTCCCCTTCTGTTTGGGGGGTAACAGTAACCATAGATTTGGCTCCTGGACATAATCTCACACCTTTTGTAGACTCGGCTCATTCTTTTTGAGTCTTTTCTTCAAGCCCTGAAATTCTTTCCTCTGTCTGATTGACTCTACTCCCTATGTCTGTTATTGTGCTTTGAAATCCAGGAAGGAATTCTTCATTTCCAGGATTTCAGAATGAACCTTTCTAATGTTGGTCAACTCAGCTTTTACTTCCTGCATAACTTGGGTAAGTTTTGCTTCTAATTCCTTGTGGTGTTCCTTATTCATTTTCAGCCATCCAAAACCTGAATTCTGCGTCTGTCATCAGGGACAGATCACTCTGGGTGACTGCCATTGTTGGGGGCTGATAGCTACACTTTCAGGTGATGACTCTTTAAGGCTTTGAGGATTGCCAGTGTTTTTTGGCAGGTTCTTCCTCATCTGTGGAGAGCAACTTTTCTCTTATTATTGTTTAGTTTTGTTGTTTTCTAGCAAGATAAGGTCTTGCTATCCCGGGGCATTTTTTGTCATTCAGAATAGTTCACTGTGGGGTTGGGGGGCAGGTATTCACTTTTGCGCTACCACTCTTGCTGGGCAATGCGCCACACTCAAAGCAATTTTCTGTTGCAGTTTTTCCTGTAGTCAGACCACCAGACTGCTTTCTTACTCCCATTGGGAGCTCGATACAGGCACTGGGTGCAGGATGTCTTACCCTGCTCCCGCCCCCCCGTAGCTGTTTGCCATTTGTAGCCCAGAAACATTCCCACCACGAAACAAAACCTCCAGGTACCTCTCATGTCTCCCCCTCTCCTGTCCAAGTCCGTGCTCAACACTTGAAAAACAGCAGATTCCCTGTCACAGAGGGACCTGCCCTTTGGGCACATGAAGCTGGCAGGAAAGCCTTCCTGGTCTAGAGGGAGAGGCCAGTCACCAGACCTGAGAGGGGGCACTGAGTGAGTGTGACTGAGAGGAGAGCTTTCCTGGCCTAGAAGCCAGCTGCCAAGCACCACGGGCTGCGAGTGTGCCGACTGGTGCAGGTACTGAGAGTGTAAGCGTGTTCTCAGCTCCACGTGGAGTATGCAATCAGAGGCTGACTGTTGCAGGCGCTCCGAATACGGTTGTGTTCCCAGCTCAAATTGGTTCCAGCCACACACCACTGTGCCCCGACCATGTCTCTTCCCACAGGGATCAAAGACCTGTGCATGGCTGGGAGGAGGTAAAGGACCCAGACCGTGTCAGGAGCACTCACTCCCTTGTGTTCACAAGGCAGGGCTGTAGGTCCCATGCAAGCCTGGCACACAGTGGGGATGGGGGGGCCATGACTCCAATGTCGAGCGTCTAGATTCTCTCCTTCCTATTCCCAGTGTTTTTATTTTTCTGTTTGTTTGTTTTTTTGAGTTGGAGTCTCACTCTGTCGCCCAGACTGGAGTGCAGTGGCTGCTCCCAGCCTCCGCAGCCTTGACCTGCTGGGCTCTGGCGATCCTTCCGCCTCAGCCTTCCTAGTAGCCAGAATTACAGGCGCACGCTACCATGCCCAGCTGATTTTTTGATTTATTGTAGAGATGAGGTCTCGCCTGCCCAGGCGGGTCTCGAACCCGCAGGCTCAGGCAATCCACTCACCTCAGCCTCCCAAAGGTGCAGGATTACAGGCTGAGCCACTGAACCCGGCTGTCCCAGTGTTTTTAAATAGTCCTCTGTAGGATGCAGAGTGACTCTCCCAGCCAAAGTTGTTCAAGCCACCTGAGTTTGCCGGTGGCTGGTTCTCTCTTCTCTGTTCCATTCAGGGAGAGAGAGACCCAAGTCAGACATTCCCCAGTGGCCATCTTGGGTCCTCCCTTCACTTTTGAAAACATATTATTGTTATTATTTTTCTCTTTTTTGAGTTGGAGTCTCACTCCATTGCCCAGGCTGGAGAGCAGTGGCATGCTCACGGCCACCCCAGCGTCGACCTGCTGGGCTTAGGCGATCCTTCCGCCTCAGCCTTCCATGCAGCCAGAGCTACAGGCGTGAGCTACCATGCCCTGCTAAGTTTTTGATTTATCGTAGAGATGAGGTCTCGCCAAGTTGTCTGAGCTGGTCTCTAACCCGGGTCTCAGGCAATCCTCTTACTTCAGCCTATTATTGTTATTAATGCCACGCTATTTCCTTTAATAAGGTGGGTATTTCCTGGGGTCTTGTAGGCTGGGTATAAAGAAGGGCCAACCCCAAGATGTCAGGCAAAGTCCCAGCCCTCAGCCTTAGCTGTTGGAACAAGAATGTAAGAGGAGGAGCTGAGGCTTTCCAGGGTAGAGTGTGGACCCGGCTCAGCCTCCGTGTCTGGATAGGCTGCCCTGCCCAGATCACCCCATCAGGAGATACAGCTGTCTCACCCTACCAACAGGGAGAGTGGGTGTCTCACCCTAACAGGAGATGCAGGTGTTTCACCCTACCAAGAGGGAGAGTGGGTGTTTCATCCTAACAGAAATGCAGTGGGTGTCTCACCCTATCAAACAGGAAATGCAGTGGGTGTCTCACCCTATCAGGAGATAGAGGGGGTATCTCACCCTCTTGAAAGATATAGTGGGTTTCCCACCCTCTCTAAGGCTAGGATATTCTTTTCCTCCAGGTGTTGGGAGGGCATCTCAAATGAGGGTCTCTTGACCTGCTTAAGGGGGAAGAAAATCCCTAGGGTGCATGACCGGCTTCTTGGGAGAAGGCTGGGAGAAAGTCAGAGAGTGACTTCCTGCTTCCGCGGTTTCTCAAATCCCCTTAGCCTAAAACATTCAATATGGCCAAAGTGCCATATTTTGGGGTAGTATGAACCCCATCAGAACAAAATATCTTGTTATTCTGAAGAAATCTCCAGCAATTTAATTGGTCAAAAATTCTGCAGTGTTAAAAAAATCTGGGTGTGTGGGTTGTCAGGCTGGTGAGACTCCAGCATGCCGAGTCAAGCAGCACTTGGGGCGACACCCATCAGAGGCTGCCAGTCACCTCTAGCCAGCATCTTCCCGCTCTCTCCAGTTGAGTGTGTTCTCTTTGTCTTGCGTACATGGCAACCCCGGCTGCTGTGGACGCCCAGCACCTTTCCTGGCTCGGAGTGTTGTCCAATTCATGAATTTGCTCAAATAAACTGTTAAAGTGGTCTTTGCTAAGGTTTTCTTTTTCAATTATTGTCAGAAGCAGAAAAAGATTACCCATTCCGAAAATGAGGTAGGATCCCATAACTAGAGAACCAATATGTATAAATACCTCAGCTGAAGGCTCCTGTTCAGAGGAGAGGTGCTGCCTTTTCCAGTAAGGTGGTCACCAGCCATGTGGGGCCGTCCAACACTTAAAATTGAGATGTGCTTCAAGTGTAAAATATATACTGGGTTTTTTAGGACTTCATACCCTGAAAACTGCATACAATACTTTGATAATTTTAAAATATTGATTTCATATTGAAATGGTAATATTTTAGAGATACTGGATTAAATAAGATGTTATTAAAATTAATTTAACTTGTTTTTCTCTTTCTAAATGTGATCACTAGAGAGGTTGACATTACACATGCCTGCTTTCTGCTTGTATTAGGCAGCCTGAGGTAGTGAGTTTTCATGGCAAGCCATCCTGTGGGATTTCATTCACTGTGATTTGGCTTACTGAGTTTTGGAGATAAAAGATCATATGTGATATCACTCCTTAGTCCTGGCTTAACAAGCCCTTACGCAGGAAGGAGACAGGTAGGGTGGAGTGTGCACTAAGAGTAGTCTATGCTTTGCTGTTTACCAGGGCCCGGGCTCTTCTTACTCTTTCAAGGAAAAGACTGCCTCTCATTCTGGCACTAAAAGCAACCAAGGTCTGCCCAGATGTGGCTGCTCTGGCCTCTTTCTCCCGAGGCACAAATTGAAAATACGTCAATGATCCAGGGTCCCTCTGCCAGAGTCAGAGAGAGCAGAGCTGCTGTCATCTTAAATGTGTCCACTTTGGCTTCCTGCTATGGCCAGAAGAGAAAGCCGGTCACCCCTGGGGCTGTGGGGACCAGGGCTTGAGTTCGTGCATCTGTTTTTCCAGCTGAGAGAGACCTTCTTGACAAACAAGAGAACTCATTTCATTGCTTCATCCTTCCAAAGACAGGGATGACTTGGCTAAAGCAAGATTCAAGTAGCTTTTGCCACTGTCCGGACTTTTTCTCTGTTGATAGTGTGTGTGTGTGTGTGTGCACGCACGTGCGCACACACACAAATACATTAGAACAATATTTTATTTCTGAGAAAGGGTTTGTTTTACCCTGTTGCCCAAGCTGGAGTGCAGTGGCGTGATCCTGGCTCACCACAGCCTCAACTTCCTGCGCTCAGGCAGTCCTTCTGCCTCAGCCTCCCAAGTACCAGGGACTACAGGTGCACGCCACCACACCTGCCCAACTTTTTTGTGGAGATAAGGTCTCACTGTGTTGCCCAGACTGGTTTTAAACTCCTGGGCTCAAGCAATTGCCCTACCTTGGCCTCCCAAAGTGCTGGGATTACAGGCATGAACCATCGTGCCTGGTCTAGAACAATGTTTAAACAGATTAACATGGTGGGGTATTCCCCTGTAGAGTGGAGCCATTATTTCTTAGCTGGTGTCACAATTTTACTTCTCTTGTTTAGATGAATGATGTTATATCTTCATCCAAGTCCAACTGCCTTCTGGTCTACCTCAACATCAGTGTGTAAAATATAAATGAACTCCTAACTACCCTCTTGGTCCTCCGTCCTCACCAGATCTGTGAGTGGCACTCCTGTCCTCTTGTCTGCAGGCGCCAATGGTGGTGATATTCTGTTCAGTGCTCTCCCTGTCCCTTCTTCCCCGCACACAAGTGTCTGCTGGGTCAGAATACAGCATCGCCTCTTGCCTGTCTCCCCTCTCCTCTGAAGTCTGCCCCTTTCCTAGCTGGGACCTGCTTGGTGTCTCCAATGACCCAGCTGCTGCGGGGCCCCTGTTTCTCTGGGGAGGTGCACCCAAGGTCGTCTGCCCTGCTGGCCCCGATCAAGGTGTTGCCTCTCCACCTGGTTCTGGAGACCTCCTTGCAGAATGTACCTCCCAGGACAATCTCCTGTTGGTGTGTGAGCCCCAGTGCTGGAGGTGGGGCCTAGCGGGAGGAGCCTGGGTCATGGAGTCAGGGGCGGATCCCTTGTGAACGCCATCCCTTGCGCAGCACGAGGGAGTTCTCGCTCTGCTAGTGCAGTGGGAGTTGGCTGTGGAAGAGTCTGGCCTCTGCCAACCTGCTGCCTCTTGCTTGCGCTCTTGCCGTGTGACACGCCTGCTCCCTTGCACCTTCTGTCATGATCGAGGCTTCCTGAGGCCTTCCCAGGGGCAGATACCAGTGCCAATGCAGAGCCAGGAGCCAAGGACATCTCTTTTTTTCATTTTCATTGAACTTAATTTAATTTTTTTGGATTAGGAAATATGGTTCATCTAAAAACTAAGTTAGGAAGGGAGAGAGAGACAGAGAGAGGAGATTCACCTCCCCAGGGTAGGGGAGGGGACCAAAGCTGGGAAACATGGCAGCCACAGCTCAAAGAGCACTTGGCCACCCATAGCTTAGCAAGGCAATGGCCTAAACCTCTTTTTTAAAATAAATAAATAAATAAATGACCCAGCCTCAGGTATTCATTTATAACAGTGGAAAACAGACTCATCTGTCTTCACAGGCCCCTCTCCACACTCCTGGTTCCAGCAGAACTGAACCACTGGATTCTCTCGACAGGCAAGTGCATTCTCAGCCCGAATATCTTGTGCTCTTTCCTTCACCCGAGTTTCCCTCTTCCCTCATGTAAAAATGCAGTCTGTATGTGTACACTTCTGGATGTGTTGGCCAGGGCTGCTGTAATCAGGTTCCGCACGCTGGGTGACTGGGAATGGCCTAACTTCGCTGTCTCACAGTTCTAAGGACAGACTGAAAGCTGAGATGTGGACAGTGCCGGGTACCCTCTGGGGCTCTGGAGAAGCTGATGCTCCAGGCTTGGGAGCTGCCAGGAGCTCCTTGGCTGTGGCTGCACAGCGCCCGTCGTCACCAGCTGCTCCCAGGCATGTCTCCCTCCAACTCTCCCCTTGGAAGGGAGAAAAAGTAAGACCTTTCCTCACCTGCTGCAAGGTTCATGACTGAAGCCTCATAACAACGACAGATTAGCAAGAGAAAAACACATACGTTTTTTTAACATGAGTTTTATGTGACACGTACTCCTTCAGGAACAAAGACCCAAGGAAATGGGGAGCCCGTGGATTTTGGCGCACAGTCGTGCAGCAGAGTAATTGGAAGACAAAGGCAACGTCTGATGGCAACAACCTGGGGACCTTTGCAAGGTCTGTTTGTTCAGTCACTTGGTGGTGTCCCTGTGCGACATCCCTTCTCTTGAGTATAGGGCAAGACACCTGCACATGAGGGTCTTTGGGGAGAAGGGAGGGAGAAGGCCAGAGAGTGACCTGCCCAGGTTTTACAGCCTCCTTCAGGGACAGGGTAAGAGTGACCTTTCTGTTTCTGCTGCTTTCTCAAATGCCAAAGTGTCACAGTTTGGGGTAGCATGTCCTCTATCCTGTCACCCTTTTTATAAGGACACTGCTCTTTTTTTTTTTTTTTTTGAGTTGGAGTCTCACTCTGTTGCCCAGACTGGAGTGGAGTGGGCGCTCCCGGCCACTGCAGCCTCGACCTGCTGGGCTCTGGCGATCCTTCCGCCTCAGCCTTCCGAGTAGCTGGAACTACAGGTGCACGCTACCACACCCGGCTAATTTTTGATTTATTGTAGGGATGAGGTCTCACCAAGTTGCCCAGGGGGATCTCGAACCCATGGGCTCAGGCAATCCACTCACCTCAGCCTCCCAAAGCGTGGGATTACAGGCTGAGCCACCGAGCCTGACAGAGGACACCACTCTTATTGGATTAGAGGCCCGCCTCATTCCAGTATGACCTCATTTTAACTAATTACATCTACAATGATCCTAGTTCCAAAAAAAGGTCCCATTCTGAGGTACCGGGGGTTAGGACTTAAATTTGGGGGGAACACCCTTCAACCCATAACCCCATCCTTTAAGCCGAGCCCAAATGCCATCACTTTCCGGAAACACCCCGACCCTTTCCCCACCTCCCTGCCCCAAGCTTGGCAACATGTCCGCCCCACCCCTTGGGGTCTCTGGCTCTGCCTCTGGTTCAGATACTCTACTGGGTTTGGCTCCAAGCCACTCTCTGATGGGTCTCTAATTCTCACGCCCACGTCTCATCTCCCTTGGAGGATGGAGGGCAAGAAACATAGATATTCCAGTGAGAGCTCTCCTTGGCCCTAGGAACGCACTGTGTGTGAAGAGGATGTGCCCCAGGGGTCGTCTGTGGCCAGCCAGTCATCCTAGAGACAGGGGTGGAGTTCTGAAGATAGCGCTTAGGATTTCCTTACCCCCAAGGGCCACCGTGAAAGAACTGACATTCTCAGCTATCCCCACCCCCTATGACTTTCCCATCCAGAGAAGTTAATCTGCTGCTTAAGATGATGCCAGACTTCTTTTCACATCCTGCTCAGCCATGTTCTGCGGTTTTGATTAGGCGATCACGCCCTGTGTGCAAGAATTGAGTTGGGTCACACCGTTTAATAAAGCTATCACTGCGGGTGTGAGCACTTCACACAAAAAGGAGCAGGAGTTGCCCAGCTGTACTCTTTGTGGCATGGCATCATGCAGCTTGCCTTGGGTAGGGACCTTTTTGATGTCTCAGGATGAGGGATTCAGTCATAATTATGTAGATCTAAATGAACTTCCAGCAAACCCACTGGCAGACTGTCATTAACATCACAGCAGGCTTTAATTCCAGAGTACCACTGACCACCCTTCAGCTGCCCGACACTCAGCCTGCAGAATAGGCTTGGAATTAAGCAGGGACCTTGGTGGAAAGGACACATCAGGTACTGTTTCTTCACTTTTTCTCATACTTTATGTTGATGGATGTGTGGGAGTCCTCCCTTGGGGACAGTGCCGGGAGTCCTCCCTTGGGGACAATGTCCCTTGGGGACATTGGACTTCACTGCCCAATGCTTCCAGTGCTGGAATCTGAGAACCTGGTGCTTATTCGGGACCTTGACTATCACTGATCATCTGAGTTTTGATCAGAAGGCCTTGAAACTCCAATTCAGATTTCCAGAACCATTGATGATGGAGATGGACGACTGATATCATGAACATTTCAGGCCCCAGATGGCTCGTCACACTGGGAACCACAGCCATAAAATCCCAGTGTCTACCCTGAGGGAAGTTGAAATAACCAGAAAAAGGACTTGTGAGTAGACGGGATTGTCTGGGAACCTGAGTGTCTGCATCCCACGTCAGATTGTGGAGGCAGCTCCCCGGTCAACGTGTAGGAAGCCTCAGGATCGTTTTGGGTCACCCAAATGCTTGTCTCAGCAAGGATAGTCTATGAGCCAAAACTCCCTCCTCCATCTTCCACTGGCGTAAACAAAGGAGATTGCATCCTGCGTTCTGCAGGCGAAGTTGCAAGGCGGTCCCTGTGAACGCCAGTGAGGTCTGTTCTTCTCCAGCAAGGAGGGAGTTGGGCTTTCTCAGACCTGCCTTCTGGGATCTGCTGCCCACAAAATTTTTCCATCTACAGTGAGACATGTCTTTTAGCTTACCTTAAATCAGCTAATGTTTAGCCCCTGACAACAGTACAGAGATGACGAGTTGGGAAGGATGGCCTGAGCCAGGTAGTCTACCCACAGTGAGATGGGGCCTCACCCCGGGTGTCTCTGGCAACATCGTTTCTGTCGTTCCTTCTTCTTGGCGCTCTCATGAGGCTACTTTTAATTGTTGCAATTCCCCAAATTCTATGTAGTTTCTGACTTCTGTTTTTTAAAGTTTGTATCTTAACTTCTTTATGTATATATGTCATAATTGCAGACTACTTCAGCTTCTGTCTGGAAAACAGATGGTGGTGGTCATGGACATCAAATTATAAGTAAATTTGAAAACAGAGGTCATCAAAAAAAATTTTCCACCCAGTAGAGAAGAAAAATCACATTCATCATCTATGATGGATGGCCATCTCTCTTTAGTGCTTTGAAATGTGACCCATTTCATGGTGAGCTGATTTCCCTGTGAAAGTTCTTCCTTTTGTTACAGCAACATGAGCTGCCTGGTAACATTCCTCTACCTGGCTTAATTCCTTCCTTTGACTGTTTTAAAGGATTTTTCCTCTCAGCATGTATTAGTTATTATTGCTGTGTAACTTATTCCAAAACTTAACTGCTTAAACAACAAGCACAGTTTGTGTGAGACACACAGCTTCTGAGGGCCAGGAGTCAGGAGCAATTACCTGGGTGGTCTAGCTCGGGGTCTCTCGTGAGGTTATTGAGGCCTCAGGGGTAGAGCTTGACTGGGTCGAAGGATTCGCTTCCTACATGGCCAACCCACTCCATGGTTGCTGGAAGAAGGCCTCCATTCCTTTCTGGTTTTGACAGGAGGCCCCAGTGCTTTGCCACATGGCCCTCTCTGCAGGCTGCTTGGGTGTCCTTGTGCCATGGCAGCTGGCTTCCCCCAGAGGGGTGATGGGAGAGAGAACAGGGATAAGCCTTGTTGCTTTTTATGACCGAATCCACCCACACGCCATCACTCCTGTCGTATTCTACTCGATAGAATTGAGTTGGCAACCGCAACCCAAGGTAAGGGGAAAGGAATTAAGCTCCACCTCTTTTGGTAAACAATAATTTCTATTCGGTATTGACATTCTCTACTTGGTGAGACATTATTCTTACACTCCCCTTTAACTCTTTAGACGTGGCTTCCTTTAGTTATTTGAACATACTTATACAAGCTGTCTAAAAGTCTTTGTACAGTAACATCTGGGCTTCCACAGGGACAGTTCCTACTGACTGCTTCTTCCTAAGTATGGGCCATGCTTTCCTGTTTCTTTGTGTGTCTCATACATTTTTGTTGTTGTTGTTAAAAGTTGGATTTTTTTCTCTAAAAATTTTTATTGAGACATGTCACATGTAATAATTACTCTTTTAAAATGTGCATATGATCTCATGGATTTTAATAATGCAGCCATCACCACTAATTCCAGAACATTTTTTCAGCCCAAAAGGAAACCCCTACCCAGTAGTTCAAAACTGGACATTAAAATAATGCTATGTAGTAACTGGAAATCAGACACAGGTTACATATCCCTCATTCAAAATACCGGAGACCAGAAGCATTTTGGATTTTGGATTTATTCAGATTTTTGTATATTTGCATATATGTAATGAGATATCTTGGGGAAGGAACCCAAGTCTAAACATGAGATTAATTTATATTTCATATGCATCTGAAACCAAATTATTCCTCTCTATGTACCGGGATTTAGTGAAAGTTAAAAGGTTGAAACACAGGAGTACACTCTGCCCTCTCCTCTACCTTTCCCGTGACACCTGCTTCTCCGCCCGAAACAGCCCAGGGAGCGCAGCACTGGAGGACCTGGAAGCTGACCTGACTCTCACATGGCTATACCTTCCCATGGTTCCCACCCTGTGGAAACCTGGGAAGCTCTTTCTGGCTTGTCACTACCTAGGGTTATACCTCTTTATTAAAATTCTATTAGAGAATGTGCCAGGGCCACTGCCTCGAGAGGGAAATACTGTGATCTGAGTCCTGTCCCATGATGGGCAAGACCTGAGCTAAAACACTTCTGCTTGTTTTTCTCTTGTTATTCTGAGAGTTTTATGAGAGTGTCTCAACTCTAAACCTTGAAAGGGAAAGAAAAGAAATCATATTTGCTCCCCTACATACCTTAAACATAGCCTGGAGGAACTGTACACAGTATTTTAAATAATGTGCAGGAAACAAAGTTGACGGAGCTGTGACACTTGAGGTCAGGTGTGGGATTTTCCATTTGTGGCATCATGTCAGCATTTAAAACTTTCTGATTTGGGAGCATTTCGGGGTTTTTTGATTAAGGACTCTCGGCCTGTACCTTCCTCCACCCAGGGTTTGTTGCTACTGTTTGTTTAGTAACTTTCCTGGACAAATTCTATAAAACAATATCCCTGTCATGGCTGAATTCTCTGTTCAGTTAACTCAGTAGTTGGTTAGTAGCAGAGATGTCCTTAAACACTTTGAATGATGCGTCTCTAGCCTTTGTCAAGGGCACCATGTGTCGTGTGCTTGGGCATGCTCTTCATGCTCCTGGACATTGCCCAGGGCCTCAGGGTCAACCAGAGTGAGGTCAGGTCCCACATTGGTACTTCCTGAGCACACACACAGTCTGCACTAGTGCACGGCCACACAGACAGTCTGCACCCATGTATGGCCTCACATACCATCTGCACGCATGCCTGTACATGCCATCTGCATGTGTGCAAGGCCTCACATGCTGTCTGCATGCACGCATGGCCTCACCTAGCGTCTGCATGTGTGCAAGGCCTCACACGCTGTCTGCACACACGCACGGCCTCACCCACCATCTGCATGTGTGCATGGCCTTCCCGATGCCTGTGATGTGATTGAACTTCCAAAGCCCCCATGAGCGTCTCCTGCCTGAGCCCTTCCTTTAGGCTTGTGTTTGCCTCAACTGCATCACAACCTCAGGCGGCCACAGCAAACTCTAACTAGTGACTGTTTTTGACAAACACCCCAGGGATGAGGTCTGCCCCCCAGCCCCACCCAGAGTGAACTCTGAATCAGGTCAAACAATGAAACCAGCCTGTGGAGGGGGCTTTCCAGGGAGCCGTACCACAGGTCAAGTGGTGGTGATCTTGCGGGGGTGCACGGTGGGGGGCTCTACGCCCGGTCTGCCCCTGCAGAGGCTGTCCGGCTGCTCATTTTCACAGCACCCTGATTCAAAGCTGCTGGCTTTCAAGGCCACTGCAGAGCGGGACTGGGGATAGGTGGCGGTGCAAGTTAAAATACCCCAACGCTTCCTGTTCTTACCAAGGTTCAGCAGTGTTTCTTGAATCCACTATCCAAGTAGTGTTGCAAGCCTACAGTTAATCTCCAGTCTGAGAGGTTGATTTCTTTTGCCAGTATTCTTGTTGCTTTTATGGAGGAATGTGTTTTCAGGCTATTACTCAACAATTCGGAAGACCCCAAGCTCCACCGCATGAAAGGAGGAGAACCAAAGTATTGGTGTACATATTTAAAAACTGCCACACAGCTCTGCACTCAGAATGGAAAGCCCAGGTCTCACCTCTCCACCAGGCCTAGAGCTGCTGTGAGCAGTCATGAGCGTGGCCTGGAAGGAAGGGTGTGCATTCCTTCCAGGAATGCTTTCTCCACGGCAGAAGTGGATGTTGTTCCGGTCGACCCTGGTCTCTCTCTGAGCACTCGGAAGGCCTCTGCCCTCTTACCCGCCTGCCAGCCCTGCAAGGTGGGAGGCATCCGTGCTCGGAGAAACTTGCTGAGGCCCCCTGGATATAAAGATAATCCAAGTGTGCCCAAGGGTCCACCTGGATGAGGGATCTGCCAGCCTTCTGGGACCTTCTCTCCGACCAGCTTGCCCAGCTGGGTTGCTCGGCATCCTTGTAGCTCTGTCCCTGCCTTGATGGTGCCCTGCCAACTGGCAGCCATAGTCTCACTTTTGGCCACCACTCAGGTACTTTTTGTATCATTCATGGCGCCCTCATAAGAGAGTTCATACTGTCTGCAACTCTGGCAAGAGCTATATTCCTCTCTTGTTGGATAAACAAGGAAGTGCCAAGGCTTCCACAAGAGCCTTTGGGAATTAGCTTGGGTCTGCACGCTTCCTCAAGAGCAGCTGCCTTCAGAGTGGTCAGTTACTGCTGGTGACCAATGTGGTAAATGATCAGTAGAACCTCCACACCCTTGGATGAGCCATGTTCCCCAAAATAGGTGGCTAAGACTAGGCTGAATATATCTCTTTCACAGTGAAGGGCCTGGCAGGAGAGCCAGTCAGCAACTGGCTGGTGTGTGTCACACAAGGCGTTGGAATGATACTGCGGGGGATCCCTTTTGGCTGCCATAATAAGCCTCACTTTCTATGGAAAAGGAAGCAGGGTGATTTTCGCATTGCAAAACACCTTCGGAGAGGAACTGGCCCTTGCAGTAGGGAAGCAGCAGGGGAAGAGCTTGAATGCACAGCCAGATCTTTCTCTCTTGGAAATCCTGAGCCAAAGAGTCGGGCAGATTGAAGATGGCTGCAAATTCATTGACATTCCTTCAGTTGAGAAGCAGGATCTATTACTGGACAATGACTTTTTGGCCTTTAGAGTATGGCCAAAATGATGCTATGCTGGTATTAGGGTTAGACTTTAAAAGGACTGGCAGCTTCTGCCTTGGTCTTTTAGAGCCCTGAGCCATCTTCTAAGAAGTTCAACTACCCTGCTAGAGAGACCACGCAGAGAGGCTCTGGGCCTGAGAGTTGTTCCCAAAAAGGTATCAGGCTCATGAGTGAAGCCACAATTGATGCTTCTGACTGACCCAGGTGCAGCTCAGTGCCACCAAGTGACCCCAGCTGGTGCCACATAGAACAACAGAATAATCACCCGGCTGAGCCTTGTCCAAGTTTCTGACTCACCAAATCATGAGATATAATAATTGTTTTAAGCTACTAGATCTTGGGTTCATTTGTTACCCAGAGATAAGTAACTAGACCAGGGTGCCAGGTGCCCTTCTGTGAGAGTGTGCCTTAGATGTGAGCAAAGTACCGGGGGTAGACCTTGATTTTCCTGCAGCTGCATCTAGATCAAGCCCATATAACCCCTTTTCGGGTGCAAGGGCTAAGGGGTCTGCCCTGTGCATCACTGGATGGGGCTCCTAGATGACTTCTTGGTGCACAAGCTGGTCACACCTCCCTTGTCCTCTTGGTGAATGGCATATGTTGTACTTACGACTGGCAAATAAATAACTGCTGAGTCTTGGACATGTACATTTCTAAGCTTTTTGGTACATGTTACCAAATTGTATTCCAGAAGGTTCTACCAATTTCCAGTTCCTTCCAAAGTCTGAGAATGCTTGCTCCCTGCCCCCTCAATAACATCGGTTGTTATCAACTGTCATAGTAGTTGTGATCTTACGAGGAATACTCTCCATTTTTGTGGCCTCAGTTTGCTCCTTTTGTATCCACTGTGCCTGGTGTAGTTTCTGCACAATAAATGCTTTTTATGAATAAAGACTCTGAAGACTGCACATCAATTCCTCCAGCCCAAAGGCCTCTCCTGCCTCTTCACATCTTAAACTAGATGTCTTACAGGCGACTCACGTACACGGTACCCCCACTCCCTCACCTCCAGAGCCCTCTCCCCTACATCAGTGCTCCCTGTCTCACCCAATAGCACACCATCCACTGGCTCAGCCAGTCCGCCGGGAACCTGGGAGCCTTTCCCTGCTCCTCTGCCACTTCCTTTTACTCATCCCTCCCATCCAACCAGTGATCACATCCTGCCAATTCTATTCATCCTTCACCTATCATTCATTCTAAAAATATTTGTGGAGCACCTGCTGTGTGCCACAGATTGTTCTAAGTATTGAGGATAGAGAGAACAAAAGATACAAAAATCCTTGTGTCACAGAGTGTACATTTTAGTTGGGGAAGACAAATAATCATCAGGTTAACAATTACACTGTATAGAATGCTAGATGGCAATAAAAACTGTGGAGAAAATTAAGCAGAAGTGGGGTTGGGGTATAGGGGAGGGGCCGTTGTTTTGAACGGGTGGTCAAGGAGGGACTCCCTTGGAAGGCGAAACTCAAGCAGGGGCCTGAAGGAGGTGAGGAGTGACTGTGCATTAAGAGTCTCCCGATGCCGTCCACCTCTCCATTCCAGCCACCCTGGTTCCGGCCACCATCTTTCGGCTACCCACCTTCCATTATCCATCTCCTCCCAGGATGCTAGGGCTGAAGTTAAAGCCCTATACCACTTTCTTGCTTAAAGCCCCTTGGTGGATTCCCCAAGTTCCTCAAGGTAGAAAATGAAATCCCACTCATACCTCCTGTCAGACTTGAGTCCTCCAGCCCTCTCCCCCACGTCCCTGCCTGCAGCCACACACGTGGGGTTCCTTCAGTAAGTGTGGGGCTGAGCTTTCAGGAACCTCCATAAGCACCTGTCTTCTCATTCCATAAAGAAAATAGTGGAGTTTTGATTTTTCTGTCAACTCTTTTTAGGTTTGAGGCGCATTTTAGAGAACTGGCTCCCTCGGAAAGAGCTATTCATTCAGAAGATGGGTCTCGTGACAGGAGGTAAGTTTCTCATCAGGAAGGTGAGAGCTGATCACACAGTTGAGGGACACTTGGGGCATAGCTGCTGGGCTGCAGCTCTCCATGATTGATAAGCCTGGGCTGGTGATGTGGCCTGACTACTAACAGCAGGCACTGGATGGACTCCAAGTCTTGGGGTGATTAGGCGTTCAAAGCTCTGTACCCTCAGAGAAGGAGCCTGTTCACACCAGCAATAGGGGTCAGGTCTGCGGGAGGGGGAGTTCCAACGAAGCCTCCGCGCGTGAGTTTGCGGGGCCTCTGGGTTGGGCTTCTTGGCGGTGGGGGGCTGAGGGTTCAGTGGGTCGGTGCCGGGCGGCCGCTGGGGCAGGGCACTGCCTTGTTTCTGGCAGACCCGGCCGGTACCCTGTGCTCCGAGGCGGGTGAGGACTGCACCTGGCTCCTGCCTTGCAAACTGTGTGGTGGCTCCCAAGTCATGGGGCTGGCTCAGTGCAAACCAGTGACCACATTAGGAGAGTGATGATGAGTTGATGTCCTACTGCAGAGGGTCAGAGGAAGATGCTGCACCAAGGGCAGGTGCTGATGAAGGACAGGACGGCCAGGCTGGTGACTCCCTGAGAGATGCATCCTTAAGACAGACTGAGCCGGGCGCAGTGGCTCTTGCCTGCAATCCCAGCACTCTGGGAGGCGGAGGCAAGAGGATTGCCTGAGGAGTTCAAGACCAGCCTGAGCAACATGGCGAGACCTCGTCTCTACAAAAAAATTTTTAAAAATCAGCTGGGCTTGGTGGCACATGCCTGAGGTTCCAGTCACCTGGAAGGCTGAGGCGGAAGGATTGCCTGAGCCTAGCAGGTCTAGCTGCAGTGGCTATGAGCATGCCACCGCACTCCAGCCTGACAGAGAGAGACAGAGAGAGACTCTGATTCAAAAGAAAACAAAAAAAAAAAGCCCAGGGAGGTAGCTCCTTATAAAAGCTGATCTCCAGAGGTAGCCATGGCTGAGTTTCAGGGGCCACCGTCTCCATCAGAACAGTACCGAGGGTGGTTACTCAGCTTAAGAGATTTAGAAATGAGTGGTGAAGCACGTTCAAGATATGTGGCAGGCTGGGAAGACTTCATGGGCTTTGCCACCTTTTTGTGAATGAATTTAAAAATGAGTAAACCTGGCCGGGTGTGTTTGGGTCATGCCTGTAATCCCGACGCTTTGGGAGGCCAAGTGGGAGGATGGCTTGAGCCCATGAGTTCAGGACCATCCTGGGCAACATAGTGAGATCTCATCTCCATAAAACGTTTAAAAATTAGCTGGGCATGGTGGCGTGTGCCTGTAGTCCCCCTACTTGGGAGGCTGAGTTGGAAGGATGACCTGAGCCAGGAGGCTGAGGCTGCGGTGGCTGTGATCGTGCCACTTCACTCCAGTCTGGGAGACAGAGTGAGATCCCAACTCCAAAAATAAGCATTCAAAAATAAAAATTAAGAAGATAATAAAAGTAAGCAAACCCAGTACCTGACACTATGGAACAACATTCTGGCTCCATGACTCCAGAAACATGGAGAACTCTGTCTCCCGGCCTGACTAGCTGGTGAGGCCGATCTTGCTGACAGAACATTCTGTGTTTGCCTTGGAGGAGACTTTCCAGTACAGTGTGAGTCTGGGAGTAGGGACTGAGAGTGCATACCCAGCACGTGGAACGAGGCAGGGGCTACACAGAAGTATTTATAAGACTATATTGAGATTCAGTTGGATGGGGAATTGCCTGTGGGACATGAAGTCTGCAAACTGACCACGTGCTGTGCCAGAGGTTTGTAAAATGACTGATTGATTATGGGGTTTTGTCTCTTTAAGATGTGGAAAGATTGCCTGAGTCCAGCAGGTTGATACTGGGGTGGCTGTGAGCGTGCCTCTGTACTCCAGCCTGGGTGACAGAGTGAGACTCTGACTCACAAAAAAAAAGATAGGGTGAATGGACAGCAATAGTTGACTACTTTTTGTTGGCTGAACTCACAGCACATTGGGAACTACTTTTTGTTTTCTGCAGTACTTACTGCTGTTAGTTTCACAGCCAGCTAAGCAGCTCTTGTCAGTAAGTTCTTTGCAGGTTTTTATTTTGAGGCCCCTTTCCTTAATATCATTCACCAAGTTGTCACTGGCCTAGTTGGGTCCATGTTTCTCCACCCCCCCACCCCAAGGCAAAGTGACCTAGGGGCGAAGCGTTCGTCTTCTGTAGCTGTTGGGCTGAACAGGGCTGTGGCACTGGTCCTGCCGGGACAGTCAGCTTGCCAGGGGATCCTGTGGGCTCTCGCTTGGGATTGTGGAGTTTAGGATATGGGGAAGGGACTCCTCAGAAAGGGGAGGCCTGCTAAAGCAAAGCCTGGCTGAATCCAAGGGAGATCTGTGAGGGTGGCTGGCATCTCTGGGGAGAGGCTGGTTTTTTGTTCTCAGTGCCGTTGAAGGTGAAAGCAGAATGGGGAGAGGCTGACTAGGAGTAGCATCTTGGATGTTTGGGGCTTAGACTAGTGGACGCATTCCAGTCCGATGGGCTGCAAGGCAGATATATGCATTTGATCCACAAAGGAAGAAAGCTCTCTTAGATTTAAGGCGAAAAACTAGTAAGTTTCTTGAAATTTTGACCCGAGGAAGGCATATCGGGCGGCCAGCGAGGAAGTTGTGAGGGGCTGCAAAACTGGGGTGTTAAAGTTTGATTTGGGTTATGTTTGGTTTTTCTAGGACAGAAGTGTTGAGAATCTAGAAGCATCCAAGATTTTGGTTACCGAGTGTAGGAATTTGTAGGTAGTTATAAGGGGAATTTGCAACTATGCAATTTTGCCATGGAGTTAGCTTGTGTCAAAAATCTGAGGAGGGGCGCTGTGTGCAGAAGTAAGAAATTTTATTGTGAGGGCTTGGGGCATAGAGGTTGGCTGGGCCTGATACTTTGGTTAGAGTTGAAATGTATAGAATTGAACCATCTCTACCTGTTGATACTTAGGTTGTCCTGGTGTGATTTATAGTTATGATGTAATTGCCAAGGAAATTAAGAATGTTGTCCATGGGGTGGGAATACTTTTCCTTATCTGTTGCTTTGAGATAAATAGGGGCTTGATATTTGAGTTGGGCCCATTTATAAAGGGGGCCTTCAACAGGGGCTTGGGTTTGTGGTTGTCTTTTGGGGGACCGATCCTTTGTGGGGCTGCTGTTTTTAACTGTAAAGAGGCTTGAATAGGTGGCAGTCATGGTAACCAGGTTCGATGTGTACCCACTGGGGTCCCACAGAAATTCCGGCTCAAGGTGGAAACAAAACAGGTTCACTCCCAAGCAGTAGAGGATGCGAGCCATGTTCTCAGGGGGCTACTGGTAAGCACAGTCAACAGGAGGCTTTGCAAATGAAGGATTTTGTTCCCATCACAATGGAACAATGGATTTTGTTCCCTTCAGGTAGGGCCAACCCATGAGGCTGGGTAGGGCAAGGTTTGACATAAGGGCTGATGCTATCTGAAGAGGTGACCAGGTAAGTTCTAGGTAAGTAGAATGATGCCTGCCGTGTTAAGAATGGCAACATACTGTTAGCTCAGGAAGGCACAGGAGGAGGATTATAAAAATTATTGCTATAGTTAAAAAAAAAAAAAGCCTAAAATTTCTGCAACTCTCTGTTGAGTGGTGGGATGAAGGACATGAGTGAGGGTGGGTCGGATATTATAGAAATTCATTCTGTCTAAGTAGACATCTCGGAGGGATTCCTGAAGGTGGCAAGTTGGAATAAAGGCTTTCATAAAGAATGTCTATTTCGGATCAGCCTTTCGATGCGAATCCGCTGAGCTGGTGCTGGCAAAAATAAATGCTACTCCCTGGCAAAAAAAAAAGAAAGAAAGAAAGAAAGAAAGACAGAAAGACAGAAAGAAAGGAAGGAAGGAAGGAAGGAAGGAAGGAAGGAAGGAAGGAAGGAAGAAAGAAAGAAAGAAAGAAAGAGTCTGTTTCAAAAGGGCAAAGCTGGCAAAGGAAATGTTGTGGATACTGACTTGGGGCCTGAAGGAGGATGGAGTAACAAAAATGTGCTTGAGAAACCAGAGGATAATTTAAGGGGGTGACGATGTGTGCCCACAGGATTTATGACTTGTCAAACCCCAAGACTTGAGGCCCTGGACACCCATGGGGTTTATCCCTCTGTGCTCTGTTGACTGACAAATTGGAAACTGTAAACAGGCATAAAGAGAGTAAAGGTAAAACCGTATTGTTTTCTGGTTTGTCTAAACGGTCGGAGAGTCTCAATTTTGCATTCAGTTCAGGTTGGTGAGTGTTCTGTTGGGCATTTGTGGCAAAAAGAAATCTTAACCTTGTGGCCTTGGACTAGGTGGCTAGTTAAGCAGACCCAGAGTTTTACATCAGTATAGTTTTATTGAGTAAACCAAGGCTTGTGTGTATGGGTACATTGTCGTGCTTGACAAAATAAGCACTGCTCTGGCAAAATTCTGTTTGCTAAGTTTAGAAATTACTAATCCTGGTCCCCACCAATAATTATAAAGGGCATGAAAATAAGTTGTGTTCCATAAAGGCAGAAGCTATGTCAAGTGGCACATAGCAATCAAGAGTGTGCTTCTCTTTAAATATGAGGGTGGATGTCACTTGGGTTTGGAGTCTGTTTAAACAGCAGACAGAGGTCTTCCACCAGTTCATGGGTGTAGACAGCACATTCCTTGTCAGGCGGTGAGGCCGTTTCATTTCTGGAGAGGTGGCTGCATGGAAGGAAACCTTGAAGTGTTACTGCTGTTGGGGTTGTGAGAAGAACTTGCTACGGCCCCATCCAGATGGACTCAAGTGCCATCGAGTATGGGAGAGTTTTAAGGTAGGCCCAATCCCTTAGCATGAGATAGGGATGGGTGTTGTCTGAAAGGGGAGAGTCAGGTTTGGGGCTGTAGAGGTTTTGGTAATGATCACTTGCCTTAATGGTTTGTCCCAGGGATGTCACATATTGTGTGAGATAATTAGTTTCTGGGTCTAATGAAAGGTCTTTTGGAACGAAAGGCCTTCCATGGAAGATTTTAAAGGGGGTAAGATGAGCCTCAGATTTTGGGGGGTTGTGGGCTCTTAGGAGTGCAATGGGGAGCAAAGTCAGCTGTGACTGCTGAGTCTGGTGCATTCACCTTGTGAGGCATCTTCTTATAGTTTGGTTGGCTTCTACTTTTCGAGAAAACTGTGGGAGCCAAGCCCCGTGCAAGTAACATTTGATCTGGAGGGCCTCATTGACTCTGTCTTGCTTGGGAGAAGAGAGTAGGGCCATTGCCTGACTGCAGGGGGAGGGGAACCCACGACGAGGCAGACTGTGGTCTAGAGGGCTGCCATGACTCCTGAGGCTTGCTCCCATCCTAGGGGGGAACGCCTCAACCCACCCGGTAAAGGCGTCCACAAAACTAGTAGATACCTGAGTCACCTGCCACGTGCATAAAATCTCTCTGCCATTCTCCTCCCAGCAGGGTCCCTCGTCTCTGAACAAGTTGAAGGCATGGGGAAGGTTTTTTGCTCCTTCTGGGTTTATTTGGCAACAGGTGGGGCAGGCCTGTGAAATGGACCATGAAGTCTGGATCACTCCCTTGCTGGTGAATTGCAGCTCTGTTAGATTGTGGAGGGCTTTCACTCCTAAACGAGTTGATTGATGTAGGCTGTTCAGAAGCTCCACTTTGAAGTTCTGGGAGCAGGGTTTTGCCATGAGAATCTTTCAACTAGTCCTCTGAGGTGTGGGAGAAAGTTTTTCTAGCCCTTTGCGCTTGGCGACATCTTGCAGGTCACCTACCAGCAACTTGACTACACTTTTTTTACAAAATGGGGAAAAATGAATCATTTCATATTAAATAGCATAGTTTTGGAATCAATTATTTTATTGTAATGATATTTGGCTTAAATGGGATTTTGGACTTATTTAAAATTAAATGGAATTTTGGAACTTATTTATGACAAAAAATCAAAATTTTACATGTTATATTTTTCTAATGTGTGGTAATGTGTGAAACAGTCACCGACGTGCATTGCAGGTTCACTGATACATGTTGTACAATAGGAATTCGTTTGACATCTTCCACCTAGTACCATTCTATTTGAGCAGACAATGCAGTCTTGTTTTCTTCCTCCCACATTAATAGTGTGTAATTTATTGTCCAGTCTGTGCACCACTGTGAAGGCCCTTCACACATTATCTTTCTACATGATGCCAGCTGATTTTTTTTTTACATAATCGCAGTATATATTCAATCTCTTTATTTGCTTTTTCATGCAATTTGAATGGAAAACTTCAAGGAAACAGACAGTTGTGAAAAAAATTGCACTGGCATAAGTTTGTCCTTTATAATCACCAGCAATATCTTTATGTCTCCTGAGAGGGAACATCTGAGTGGCTTGTTAGATTTACAGTGTCCCCTGAGAGGGGACATCTAGTGCAAAGGGCTAGAGTCTTCTAGGTCTCTTCCTGCATGTAGTGTGGTGACAGGGGAGGTAGTGTAGGGACCAGGGCAGCCTGCAGCCCTGCAGCCGCCTCTGCTTGTTTGCCAGTTTGGCTATTTCCAGTAGAGATTTCATTATCTTTTGGATGCTTTGCAATGACTGATGGCTACCTGTGCAGGAGGCATAATGGCTTCCAATAGGGCCATGGCCCCAGGAACATGTTGGCGTATTCTGGGCCATCAGTGGTCCTCTTTCCCGCCGCATGGTGGTGGGGCATGCACCACATGGAAAGCAAAGGCCAGGTCTGTGTAAACGTTGTTTCATGCCTGCTCCTGATTATAAGGCTGGGGAGGGCAATGGTTCAACCTTTTGAGCTGAAGTAGTACTTCCTGGCAAAGGTCCAGATTTGATTACTTCTGTGTGGCCAGCAACAGCATGTCCTGACAGTTGGTTCCTTCTTCCGTGAAGCTACTACTGTCTGCAGCAAGTGGCCTCTGGATTTGTAAGAGGAGCACTCTGGACATCTGGTCAGGCGCTGCAAGGTAAGGCCATGGTTGCTAAGCAAGACTGTTTAAGTGTTCCCTCAGCATTTGGGCCTGGTAACGAGGTGGAGGGCTTAAGAGTATGGCAGGGCTTAATGCTTAAATCTGGTGACTGCTGGAAGAGCGTCTGATATTTGCCTATTCGGCTCTCTGAGATCCAGTAGAAGGCCTTTGAGTTTAGGATATCCATGACCTGGTGTCAGGCATGTACAGTCATTCCTTGGCCCAGGCTTAGCTTGGAGGCATCCTCAACTAGGAGAGCAACAGACGCTAACACTCAGAGGCATGGAGGTCAAGATTCTTGGACAAGCAGGCAGCTGGGTGTTGGGAAGGCCACAGTGGCTGAGTTAGGACTCCAAGGGCCATGCAAAGGCCCCTCTTTCATGTAAGTGAAAAGGCTTTCTAAGATCCGGCAGGGCTAACCCTGGGGTTGTGCATGCCTGTTTAAGGGCTTCTAGGGCACTGTTCATCTCAGAACGCCAACTCTGGGATCCTTCTCTGGCTCTAGCAGAGCCTCGTGCAGAGGTTTTGCAATGAGCCCAACTGAGGCATCCAAGTGTGGCAGAAGCCCGCTGTTCCCAGAAAGGACTGCAGGGGCTGGTTCATGGACAGAAGGCCCGTATGCAAGGTAAGATTCTTGCTGCGGTGTGAGAGACCTTGGCCCCCAAGGTTCTTGTTAGTTCCAGGAATTGAACTTCCTTGGAAGAAATTTCAGCCACGGAAGGAGAAACTTTATAACGACAGGAGGCTAGCTTCTGGAACATTTTAATAGTATTCAGGCCTGTAGCATTTCCCATGGACTGCAGTTAAGCAAATCATTAACATCTTGGAGCAGGGCACTATCGGGGGACAGTTGAAGGGCCGACAGATCTTTGGCAAGGACCAGTCCAAAGAGGTATGGGCTGCCTCCCAATCCCCCAATCCCTGGGGGAGCACCGTCTAGGTTAGTTGTTGAGAAACATGTGTGGAAGAATCCTGTCATTCAGAGGCAAATAGAAATTGAGAATCTGGGTGCACTGGGATGCAAAAGAAAGCATCTTTTAAGTCTAGCACCATAAACCAGGATGTTCCAGGAGGAATTTTAAAATTATTATTATTTCAATAGCTTTGGGGGATACAAATAGTTCTTGGTCGGGCTTTAAGAGTACCCACCACCCCTCCTGTGCATTTTGCACCCAGTAGGTGACTTCATCCCTCCTCTTCTTCCCTCCCTCCTGCTTCGGAGTCTCCAGTGCCCACGACACTGTCTCTGTGTCTTTGCAGGTCCTTAGTGTAGCTCCCACTTGTAAGTGAGAACACGCGGTGTTTGAATTTCTGTTCCTGAGTTCACGTAGGATGACGTTCTCCAGCTCTATCCAAACTGCTGCAAAAGACATTATTTCATTCTTTTTGATGGCTGATTTTCATTTAGATTTCATTTACACTGATCCATTGATAGGTATTTGATTCCACATCTTTGTAATTGTGAATCGTACTGTGAAGAACATGCAGGTGCAGGTGTTTTTTTTTATATATAATGACTTCTGTTACTTACGATAGATACTTAGTAGTGGGCTTGCTGGGTCAAATGTTAGATCCACTTTTAGTTCTTCAAGTAATCTCCATACTGCTTTCCACAGAGGTTGTACTAATTTACACTCCCACCGACAGTATATAAGCATTTCCTTTTCTTCACATCCACACTGGCATCTACTGTTATTTTATTTTTTTTAATAATGGCTATTCTGACTGGTGTAAGATGGTATATCATTATGGTTTTAATTTCCATTTCCTTGGCAATGCTGAGTATTTTTTCATGTTTGTTGGCCCTTTATATCTCTTTTGAGATATATCCATTCATGTTGTTTGCTTATTTTTAAATGGGATTATTTGTTTTTTTCTTGCTGATTTGTTTGAGTCCTTTGTAGATTCTGGATATTAGTCTATTGTCACATGTATAGTCATGAATATCTTCTCCCATTCTGTAGGTTGCCTATTTGCTCTGCCAATTATTTATTTTGCTGTGCAGAAGCTTGTTAGTTTAATTAAGTCCCACTTGTTTATTTTTGTTTTTGTTGCATTTGCTTTTGGGGTTTTAGTCATAAATTCTTTCCTAGGTCAATGTCCACAAGAGTTTTTTCTTTCTTTTCTTCTAGAATTCTTATGGCTTCAGGTCTGACATTTAAATCTTTAAAACATTTTAAATTAATTTTTGTATATGAGGAGAGATTGGGGTCAAGTTTCATTTTTCTGCATGTAGCCATCCAATCTTACCAGCACTATTTGCTAAATAGGGTGCCATTTCCCCCATGTATGTTTTTTGTCTGCTTTGCCCAAGACCAATTGGTTGTAGGTATTTGGGTTTATTTCTGGATTCTCTATTCTGTTCCACTGGTTCATGTGTCTGCTGTTGTACCAGTCCCATGCTGTTTTGGTTACTACAGCCTTGCAGTATAATTTGAAGTGAGGTAATGTGATACCTCCAGCTTTGTTCTTTTGCTTAGGATTGCTTTGGCTATTTGGGCTCTTTTTTATTTTTTATTCGATATGAATTTTAGGATTGTTTCTTCTAATTCGGTGGAAAATGATGTTGGTAGTTTGATAGAGATTGCACTGAATCTGTAGATCACTTTGGGGAATATGGCAGTTTTAACAATGTTGATTCTTCCAATTCATGAGCGTGGGATGTCCTTCCATTTGTTTGTGTCTTCTACAGTTTATTTCATCAGTGTTTTGTAGTTCAGATCTTGTAGAAAGATCTTGTAGAGATCTTTCACCTCCTTGGTTTAATGTATTTCTAGATATTTTAGCTTTGGGGCAGCTATTGTAAATGGGACTGAGTTCTTGATTTGAGTCTCACCTTGGTCACTATTGGTGTACAGCAGTGCTACTGATTTGTGCATGTTGATTTTGTATCCTGAAACTTTACTGACTTCATTTATCAAGTCCAGGAGTATTTTGAAGGAGTCTTTAGGATTTTCCAGACATAGGATCATATTGTAGGCATATAGAGATAATTTGATTTCTTCTTTTCAATTTTGGAAACTTCTTCTTTCTTTTTTTTTTTTTTTGAGTTGGAGTCTCACTCTGTCACCCAGGCTGGAGTGCGGTGGTGCCCTCATGGTCACCCCAGCGTCGACCTCCTGGGCTCAGGCAATCCTTCTGCCTCAGTCTTCTAAGTAGCCAGAACTACAGGTGCGCACTACAATGTCCAACTAATTTTTGATTTATTGTAGAGATGAGCTCTTGCCAAGTTGCCCAGGCTGTTCTCAAACCTGTAGTCTCAGGCAATCCTCTCACCTTGGCCTCCCAAAGTGCTGGGATTACAGGCTTGAGCCACCACGCCTGTCCTGAAACGCTTTATTTCTTTTTCTTGCCTGATTGCTTTGGCTAGGCCTCCTAGTACTATGTTGAATAGTAGTGGTGAAAGTGGGTGTCCTTGCCTTGTTCCAGTTCTCAGGGGGAAAGCAATGAACTTTTCTCTATTCAGGATAACATTAGTTGTAGGTTTGTCATATATCGCTTTTCTTCTTTTGAGAAATGTTCCCTCTATCCTATTTTGCTGAGGGTTTTTATAATGAGGGGATGCTGGATTTTATTAAATGCTTTTCCTGCATCTATTTAAATTATAAAATGATTTTTGTTGTTAAGTCTGTTTACGTAGTGGATCATGTTTATTGACTTGTGTATATTGGAGCACACTTACATTCCTGGGATAAAACCTACTTGGTCATGGGATGTTTTTTTTTTTAACGAGCTGTTGGATTTGGCTTGCTAATATTTTATTGAGGACTTTTATGTCTATGGTCTGTAGTTTTCTTTTATTGTTGTGTCTTTTCCTGGCTTTGGTATCAGAGTGATACTAGGCTGATAGAATGAGTTAGGGAGGATTTCCTCCTCTTCAGTCTTGCTTCAGTAAAATTGGTACCAGTTCTTCTTTGAAGGTCTGGTAGAACTCATCTATGAATCCATCAAGTCCTGGTTTTTTTTGTTGGGAGACTTGTAATTACTATTTCACTCTCACTGCTTTTTATTGGTCTGTTAAGTGTTTCTATTTCTTCTTGATTCAAGGTTAGGAGGTTGTATGTTTCCAAGAATTTATCCATTTCCTCTAGATTATCTAGTTTGTGTGCATAGAGATATTCATAATAGTCTTGGATGATCTTTTGATTTCTATTGTATCAGTTGTAATGTCTCTATTTTCATTTCTGATTGAGCTAATTTGAGTCTTTTTTTCATTTCTTAATCTAGCTAGTAGTCTATCAATCTTGTTTCTCTTTTCAAATAACCAACTTATTATTTCATTGATCTTTTGTATTTTTTTTTTTAATTTCAATTTCATTTAGTTCTGCTTTGATCTTCATTATTTCTTTTCTAATACTAGCTTTGGGCTTAGTTTGTTCGTGTTTTTCTAGTCCTTGAGGTGTAATGTTAGGTTGTTGATATGCAATCTTTCAGTCTTATTAATGCAGGCCTTAAGCACTATGAATTTTCCTAAGCACAGCTTTGGCTGTGTCCCAGAGGTTTTGATAACTTGTTTCATTGTTGCCATTCATCTAAAGGAATTTTAAAATTTCCATCTTGATTTCATTGTTGACCAAAGGATCATTCAGGAGCAAATTGTTTAACTTCCATGCTTACGTTTGGTTTTGCAAGTACTTCTTGGAGTTAATTTCTAGTTTTATTTCACTGTGGTCTGAGAAAGTGCTTGATATGAATTCAGTTTTTAAAATTTATTGAGACTTGATTTGTGGCCTATCATATGGTCTATCTTGGAGAATGTTCCATGTGCTGATGGGAAGAGAGTATATTATGTAGTTTTGGGATGGAATGTTCTGTAGATACCTGTCTGTTTCATTTGCTCTGGAGTCTGGTTTAACTCCAATGTTTCTTTGTTGACTTTCTGCCTTGATGATCTGTCCATTGCTGTCAGTGGAGTGTTGAAGTGCCCCCTTATTACTATTGCCATCTATCTCTTTGTTAAAGTTTAGTAAAATTTGTTTTATAAAACTGGGGGCTCTGGCATTAGGCACACATATATTTGAAATTGTTATGTCTTCTCATAGATTGATCCCTTTATCATTATAATCATCTTTGTCTTTTTTTACTGTTGTTAATTTAAAGACTGTTTTATCTGATATGACAATGGCTACTCCTGCTAATTTTTGGTTTCTATTTGTGTGGAATATTTTTCCTACCCACTCCTTAAGTCTATAGGAGTCTTTGTGAGTTAAGTGGGTCTCTTGAAGGCAGCAGATATTTGGGGATTTTTATTTAAATCCATTTTGCCGATCTATATCTTTTTTAGTGGGGCATTGAGGCCGTTTATGTTTAGAGTTAATAGGGATATGTAAGGTACATTCATCATATTAATTGTTATCTGGTTGCTTTATTTATTTATTTTTCTCTATTGTGTTGGTATTCCATAAGGCCTGTGACTTTCACGATTTCCAGCATTTTTTAAATGGTATGTTTCACCTTTTGTTTCAGTATTTGGACCTCCTTTGAGTATTTCTTGTAGAGTTGGTCTAGTGGTGACAAATTCACTCAGCATTTGCTTGTCTACAAAGGATTTTGTTTTTCTTTCATTTGTGGAACTCAGTTTTGTGGGATACAAAATCCTTGGCTCACTGTTATTCTGTTTGAGGAGACTGAAGATAGGGCCCCAATCCCTTCTGGCTCGTAGGGTTTCTTCTGAAAAGTCAGCTGTTAGTCTGATAGGTTTACTTTTGTAAGTTATTTGGTACATTTATCTCACTGCTCTTAAAATTCTTTCCTTCACATTAACTTTGCATAACCAGATGACTACATGCCTTGGGGATGACCTTTTTTGCAATGAATCTTTTGGGGGTTCTTTGGGCTTTTTAAAATCTGGATGTTTAGATCTCTGGCAAGGCCAGGGAAGTTTCCTCTATTATTCCCTCGAGTAGGTTTTCCAAACCAGTTGCTTTCTCTTCTTCCTCAGGAACACCTATGATTCTTAGGTTTGGATGTTTTACATAATCCCACATTTCTTGAAGACTTTGTTTTGTTCTCTTGATTCTTTTTTCTATATTGTTGTCTAATGTGTTAATTCAAAAGCCTTATCTTCAAGTTCTAAGATCCTTTCTTCTGCTTGTTCTAGTCTACTGTTAAAACTTTCCACTGTATTTTGTACTTTTTTACTTCCTTAAATGATTCTTTCATTTCCAGAATCTCAGCTTGGTTTTTTTTTTTAAGGTGTCTATCTTCTTGGAGAACTTTTCATTCATGTCTTCAGTAGTTTTTAAATTTCTTTATGTTGGCTTTCAATTTTCTCCCAATGTTCATAGATCAATTTTATAATCTACCTTTTGAATTCTGTGTCTGGAATTTCAAAAATTTCATTTTGGTTAGGGTTCATTGCTGAGGAGGTGGTGTTGTCTTTAGAGAATGTTGGAGAACTCTGTTTCTTTCTTTCTTCCTTTTTGAGTTGGAGTCTTTCTCTGCTGCTCAGGCTGGAGTGCAGTAGCACGCAGCTCACAGCCACCACAGCCTTGACATGCTGGCTCAGGCAATTCTTCTGCCTCAGCCTTCCAAGTAGCTGAAACTACAGGCATGTGCCACCACACCCAGCTAATTTTTTGATTTATTGTAGAGATGAGGTCTCACTGTGTTGCCCATACTGGTCTTGAAACCATGGGCTCAAGCAGTTCTCTTGCCTCAGCCTCCCAAAGTGCTGGGATTATAAGTGTGAGCCACCATGCCCAGCTAACTCTGTTTCTTAATATTGTCAGAATTATTTTTCTGGTTCCTTCTCATTTGGGGAGATGATTTCTTCTTATCTGAGGATGGCAGGAGGCTGATGCAGGCACTGTAGGGTTCCCTTGGTGATATATAGCCTTGGTGTGGTAAATTTCTCAATTGCCAGCCGTGGCAGCCCTGTGCTGTGTACCTGCACTGGCTCAAGGTGTTCTGAGTGACTGGAGTGACTTGCAAAGTGTTGTTAATCAGCACTTGACATTTGACGCTTCCCAAAGCTGAGGTATTATATCCAGTTTGGTGGGCTGTACTGTTGACCTTTGAGGTGGCACTTGTGGGAGAAAGCTGACTTTGATGGTGGCTGTAGGGTTTCTCCTTGGTGAATGTTGCTCCAAGGAAGTGTCCAGCCAGCCTAGATCTAAGGCTGGGCTCTTGGGATTTCCCAAGTTCTCTGTCTGTTTTGAGCCTTTGAGGGGAGTGCAGGCGAATGAAGCTGAAGGCCCTGCAAGTGTGCTGTCTTAGCTGCCCTAGTGGGGATTAGAAGGGTATCCCAGGCCACTGGGGTAACACTCTTCAGCAGGGCACATCCAGCAGAGTTCCTGAGGGAAGAGTTTGCTATGGTAACGTGTCCCACCGGGTTCCCACCTCAGCAATCTGCGATCTGAATATCAAGGCCGGCCAGCCTCAAGGTCTCAAGTGTTCTCAGGCAAGCCGTCCAGCCAGCAACTGTCTTCGGCCATGGAGTTTGTCCTTGGGTCTTGTTCCTTCCCAAGCTGGCTGCACAGGTTGAGTTCCCGGGAAATGGCGGCTGGTGCTGCTCTTGGCTTTTTTCTTGCACGACTCCGTGGTGGAACACGACTGTGGGGAAGGCAGTCTCTCATGAGGGGCGAGGGTCCCACAAGGCTCAGGGGGCCTGCAGGTCCGTGGCAGGAGCACAGAACACCTGCATTCCCGCCACTCACCTTTCCCACTGCCTCCCGTTTGTGGTACAGGCAGTAGTCTGACCAGTCCCAGCCCAGGTCAGTGGATTTCTTCTTCTTCTTCTTTGCTCTGAGTGGTTATCATCACTCCTTTGGAGACTTGTGGGGTGTGCTGCTCCACCCATTCCTCGCTGGGTGCTGAGGAAACTCTACCTTGGTTGACTCTGTAGGGGAAACTCACTCTAGCTGCCTCATGTTGACCATCTTTCAGAAGGACTTGGTCCCAGCAGAGTGTAGGGGTTGGGAACAATGGGAGGTATGGGGATCACCGCCCCATCGCTAGCCCTCTGACCTTGTACCATTCTGCAGGTGCCGTCTGGCTTCTTGACTGCCAGGATAGGCACACTGCATGGTGAACTGCAAAGGCGCAGTAATCCTGTGGCCAAGGACTTTTCTACTAGTTGCTGCAGGCCTAACTGAGCTCCAGGTCTTAAAGCATATTGGGGCTTTCTAGGGAAGGAATTAGGGCTTTTAAGATGGACCTTTATAGGGTCTGCAGTTAAAGAGTGACCTGGAGTGGAAGAATTCCATATCTCTGAAGGAATCTGTTGGAGAATGGTTGGCACTGGGTAAAAATCTTTTTTCTTAAAGTACATAATAAGGGGCGGGGGGAGGTAAAACGTCCCTGTTTAGGTTGGCTGTTTATGCCGGTGAGGAGGACTGAGGACTGGAAAGTGGATCCAGAAAGGCTGGTAAGGGCAGAGTATGTTGCCCCCAAATAGATTAAGAAGTTAATTTTGTTCCCTGCCACATATATGATTACCCAAGGCTCAATCATAGAGATGGAGACTACAGGAGCCCGTGTGGCCTCCAGACCTCGTTAACTGACACGAAGGAGACTGCTTTGCTGGGCTCCCCAGTGCGAGAGAATGGGGCTAAAGGCATTTGTTGTCTTTGCGGGTCAGCCCATGCTTGGGGTTTGGGTTGTGGGATGCCCCACCCTGCGCTAGGAGGAAAGGGGCAATCCCGTAGCCGGTGCCCCTGTGGTGACACCACGGGTCCGGGGCAGGTTCCCCTAGAGGCAGTTATGGCTCATGTGCCACGGGTGGCCACAACGGTAGCAGGTGAAGGGGAGCTGCCTTCGGCTTAAAGGGCGGCTTTCTAGGAATAGACCCTGCAGTCAATGACTGTGCCAGGGGCCTCGCTACGGGCAGGGCGCTGACAGTTGTGGCCGCCACCCCTGGCTTCCTTTTGTCTTGTTTCCTTTTCACTCCTCAAGACCTCCTGGTTGCTAAAGGCCTTGGAGTCCCAGTATAATAGCAGGGGAAACGGGTCTGTGGCCCTTGATCGATTTTGGAGCTGCTGTCTAATGTCAGGACAGGCCTGGCTAACAAAATGGATGATCAGAACTGTGAGGCCATCTGGGCTTTCAGGTTTATATGAGTGCATTTTCTCATGGTTTCAGCTAGTCCGGAGTGGAACAAGGCTGGGTTTTCCTTTGGCTCTCGTACTTTCTGTCTTAACCTGGCACCGTTTGCAGGTTTTACGGCTGCCTTCCTCACGCCCTCAGTGAAACGCGTGATCACGATTGCAGTGTTCCCTGCTGCCCTCCATTCCTGATAGCCCCCCCTAGGGTCCGTTTCAGGTTCTGCAGTTCTCCCAGGGGTGACTCCCAGGGGTTCTGGTGCGGATCTCGTCTGTGCATTCCTGGGCTAGGGACCAAATGTGGGACTTTTCCTCATGGGTACAAGTAGTAAAGATAATATAGACGTCCTACCAGGTGAGGTGAAAGGAGATGGTGCCTTGAATTCCTTTGTAAAATGTGATGGGTCCTGGCTAAAAGACCCATGTTTGGCTTCTATTTGAGACAAGTCAATGTTGGGGGAGGGATGTGGACCCTGATGGTTTCAAGATGCCTGTTCCGTACTCCCCTGAGTGGCATGATGCCTTCTGGGGCTGGAGTGGGACCGCAGGTGGCCGCTGACCTGGTGTGTGAAGGGGAGAAGTGTCCCTGATAAGGAGGGGGTGCTGAAGGAGAGATCTGGGCTTTGGATGTTGGGGTGAAGGCCGAGGCCGAGGAACAGAAAAGTGACAGGAAGGTGGAGGCGAAGGCAACATGAGGCAGCCGGGGGAGGTGGAGGAGCATATGGGGCAGGCATCGTCCTGCTTGAAGCGTGTGAAGAGGATGTGTCAGGGGCCTCAGCTGGTCCCACTGCTCCAGCCAGCCACGGAGGATGGGAGAGGAAAGGGCGAATCATCCAGCACATCAGAAGACTCTGTAGGGTTTGCAAACTAGGCCAAACACATTCATCAGGATCCTGAAAGAGAGAGTCATGAAAGAGCCTGAACATAAGGAACCGCGGACCACTTAGGAAAATTATGGCAGAAGAGGACAAGCTGGAAAATGGTTTTTGGTCTAAAGTTCTGTGCAAAGGCCAAGACCCCTGGTTTGGAAGCCAGTAAGAAGTCCATACTTTATTACACAAGGAAATTAGATGTTTCTTTTTGAGAGTCTGATGGTCAAATTTATTCCAATGTTTTAAAATGCAGCCCAGGGTGACTCTGGGGGAATGGAGGATTTCTGTCCCACGGTGGGATGAGAAAAAATCATCTGTGAAGAACATCTTGGGATGGCCCATTGAGGGAAAGGGGGCTGCTTTCATCCACTGGGGACTTGGAGATGCACTTTCCCAAGGGGAGCCCTGGCTATTGGAAGAGATCACTGATGTCTGCATGGGAACAGAAATTCACTCTCTAGGGGTATCCTATGTAGAGGCCGAGATGCTTAGGTCCAGAGCCTGAGGCTAAGGATGTGGGTGATCAGACCAGGTCAGGGACAGAGGGTTGAGGGGAGGCTTGCTGATCTGGTGCTGCCGGGGCTTAGTTGACTTCATGAGGTCTGGAGCAGGAAGACCGGCTGTCCTTGCAGAACATTTGGAGAAAGAGAGAGAGAGAGGTCTGGGTCTCCCTAGTATGCGTGGGTTGGTTCTAGGGGAACTTCTAGCTGCCAGCTGTACCACACTTTGGAATTTGGACCCCCTGATCAGGAGAGAGAGGAGAGAGTCTTGCCCCCTCCTGGGCCTGGCAGTCACCTTGTTCACCCTCTGACCTTTACGCTACACCAGGGCCAGAGAGGGTAACCATCAGTCACCAGAGAGTCACTAGAGGCTGAATGCTGGAAGACTGAAAAAGGAAAGCAAATTCCTGGCTCTCACCTGATTGGGCGATGGCAGTCTGACGCCTTTCCTTCAGGACCTTCTGGTGCACCAGGGAGTGGCTTCGGCCAGGAACTGTCAGTTGTCTGGTTTCAGACGCAGTCCACGAGTCTCGATTTGGAAGAAGAAGGAGAGTGGGGAAGAGGTCCCCTCAGGAGAGGCCCCCGTACGGGTCACCAAAATGCCATGTGTGGTTGTGGGCTCAGTATGGCCAGAGTCACGGGGGTGAAAGCGTTTACCAAGACCGTTATGAATTAAGACAGTAGTTTATTAAAGGAAGATATGTTATGAAGGGCACCGTGGGCAGGACAGACAGTGTCTGCTGTCTGCCAAGAGGTAGGGCTACCTAGAAGTATTTATAAGACTATACTGGGATTCAGTGTGGGCAGGGGGGATTGCCTGTGAGACATGGAGAATTTGCAAATTGATAACATGCTGTACCAGAGGTTTGTGAAGTGGTTGACCAACTGTGGGGTTTTGTCTCTTTAAGATAGAGTGAATGAAAGCAACAGTTGACTGCTTTTTTTGGCTGAACTAACAGCACATTGAGAACTACTTTTTGTTTTTTGCAGAACTAACAGCAAATGTTTCACAGCCAGCTAACCAGTTTTTGTCAGTGAGTGCTTTGCAGGTTTTTAACTTGAGGTACCTCTCCTTAGTATCACTCACCAAGTTGTCACTGGCCTAGTTGAGCTGCACATTTCTCCACACATGGGGAGCACAGCAGTCGCGGACAGAGTCGTGTCACAGGAGCAAGGGTCAAAGGGATCAGGACATGTGGATGGTGCATTGCTGTCATCCTTGCCTTCCTGACCTGCTTCAGCTACAGGTGTTAGCGCAAGGGAAGGAGGGGAGGCCCCACCCAGCCCCCCCGACCCCTTAAGGAAACCGAAAAGAATTAGAATCTTCGAAGCTGAACTTTTGCTGACAGTGCGAGCTCAGAGCTAGATTTGATTTAGGAAAATTAACAAAAAAGAATGTGACGTTTTTCTCCCCTCAATTTCATAGAGCAATTTGTGGACTTATTAGAAGTCCATGATCTGCCATTCCTTGGGGGAGGTGGAGGAAATGATAGCAACTCTGACCCCAGGCAGGGCCCGTGCGTCTGCCAGGGCCTGGTTCCTCTGAGAACTGTGGCCTAGCTGGGGGTGGTGGAGGACGCAGACGCCCAAGGGCTGACGTCCTGTTGGGGAGGGACGGGAACATGTGTGCCACCGCTGGACATCCGGCTCCGCGGGGGCTTAGGCAGCCGACATGGCCCCCAGCCGTGGCCACAGCCTTTCTAACCAACGCACCCATCGAGGTGGCTGCACTCTCATGGCACATCCACAAAGCAGGTGATCTTGACACAAGTTAAAAGCTCCTCGGGGAAGGCCAGGTGTGGAGACTCATGCCTGTTATTCCAGCACTGTTGGAGGCCGAGGTGGGAGGACTGATTGAGCCCAGGGGTTCAAGGCCAGCCTGGGCAACTTGGCAAGACCTCATCTCTACAAAAATAAAAAAAAATTGGCCAGGTATGGTGTCACGCGTCTGTAGTCCCAGCTAGCCAGGAGGCTGAGGTGGGAGGACCACCTGAGCTCAGAAGGTCGAAGTCATGGCCACTGCACTCCAGCCTGGGTGACACAGTAAGACCCCCCCAAATAAAAAAAAAAAAAAAAAAAAAAGAGAGCACCTCAGAGCAACAGGTAAGATCATGTTATTTATTATTGTTATTATTTATTATTTATGATATTTACCACATGTGATATTTATTACATATTTACTTATAACACTGAACACCTCTGTGGATGGGAGCTATCATAATACTTATCCCATTTCACAGATGAGGACATTGAGGTTTAGGCATTTAGTCACTTGTAGAAGTTATGGAGTTCAGGACACACCACCCCATAATCTAGCACCTTGGCATACTGAGTATTTTGAGGTGAAGGACATGGAGGAACAGCATGTGGGAAGGCCCCTCCAGCCTCTTCCCGGCCCTCCTCTGATGCAGGTCACAGACCCTCTTGTGAGTGGTGCCCTGGGCAAAGAGCTCAGCCCGAGCCCGGGTTCCCTCTGCAGAGAGGGGTGATGGCAGTGTCTGCTTCCCAGGATGACGCAAGGACTCAGTGAAAGTGTGGCAAAGCCTTCAGCACAGCATCGGAGACACACAGGGCTGCACCAAGTGCCGTCTAAAATTGCATAATGACAACCTACAGTAAAAGCAATCAGAGAAACAGTGCTTTGCTACAGTCAGTAAGTCCCTGGGAAAGGTGACTTGGTCCGGCGGGGATGACATGAGTTTGGATGAGGAGACTGCCGGTTCTGCTTGGAGTCAGGGTCCTGCTGGAGCAGCCACTGCAAAGTCCACAGGAGCCCAAGGTCACCATTCTAAAGGGTCAGATGAAGGGGACCCATGCTCACCTGAAAGCACTGACCTTTTTCCCCTTCCCTCCCCCACCGTGTACTCACATAGGCAGTACATGCCTTACCTCTGTTTTGGGGTTGGGTCTCACTCTGTTGCTCCTGGATCACAGCTCACTGGAGCCTCAAACTCCCAGGCTAAAGTGACCCTCCTGCATCGGCTTCCTGAATAGCTGGGACTGCAGGCACATGCTACCATGCCCAGCTAATTTTTTGATTTTTTAATAGAGATAGGGTCTTGCTATGTTGGCCAGGCTGGTCTCAAATTCCTGGGCTCAAGCGATCCACTTGCCTCAAGCAATCCTCCTGCCTTGGCCTCCCAAAGTGCTGGGGTTATAGGTATGAGCCACTGTACCTGGCCAGTACTTACTTTTTAAAGGTATGCATGTGTTTCTGACAGGTCACTGTGTTCCTAGGTTCTCAGGGACGCCTGCTCCAGGTGTGGGAATGTCCTAGCAATGTTAATGACAGACATGTCTTTGGCCCAAGCGACTTCAAGAGACTCCTCATGCTGTGTTCATTTCATCACACATGCAACTACTCCGTGAGCAGAAATTCCTTCCAAGTGTTTGCCTCTAAGTTCACTTTTAAAGACATTTCCAGCTCCATTCCAGTGGCCTTTGCATCTCAAGGCACTCCTGATAATTAGCTCTATTCTCACTGCTGCCCAGCCCAGCTGTAATGGGATTAGCTGTTTTCAGATGTAAATCTGTGGTGTGCATCTTACCACACTGCTTCAAAACTCCAAGCAGGCTTTCCGCCTCCGCCACATTAGGACAGCTGCATCCCGCTGTGTGCAACTCGTTACCACTTCCATTTCAGGAAGCAACTCTACTGCACTGCACATCTGGTCCCCACCTGTTAATTATGTGCTTTTTACAACAGCGGTGCCGAATCAGGACGGAGTCGAGACCTTGCCAAGCCTACGACTCCGTGTTTCTTATTCTTGTACCTCAGCGTCCTCCCTCCAGATACTCCCAATCTGTTTTACATTCCTACCGCATTAAGACAATCGCTCTCAGGTGTGTGTCCTGCATCCAGGTTGCTTTCCAAGCAACACGTTGTTGACCAGGACTCTCGATTTCACCTCCTGCCTGAGGGTCAGCCACTTTGCTGCTCTTCTGGTCACATTTGCCCCGAACGGAGTGACTCCAGCTGGGGCTGTCTAGCCCTGAGGCTGGACTCTGGACTCTTTCATGAAATTTCTGTGGCATGGTCCTAGGAGGCAGCCACAGCTGCGCACCAGAGCAAGCATCTTGAGTGCAATGGCCTCGGTCCTTCCGTAGAACCTGTGAGGGGAAATCTGTGGGTTCCATCAGGAAATGTGCAGGGGGACCTGCCAGGTGTGCTGGCTGGCAGGGCCATGGAGAATGCCTGTCCCAGGCCTCCCGAAGGGCACAGTTTGGAGGAGCAGGAGGCTGAGGACGCGAGGGCTCCAGCCTATGAGGAGTCTTCCCGAACGAAAGGGGGATCTTGGAGAAGGGACAGGGACATGGACTCTGGGCAGGGCCAGGTCAGAGAGGAGGCTGTGGGAAGCTGGGGAGCACAAGCCCTGTGTCACGGGGACTGACTCTGTTTGCCGCTGTTTGACTCTCAAGTCACCTGAGCTGTGGCAGGCAATTCTAGCTGAATGAAGAATGTGCCAATGCTTCACGAATCCAACTTGACAGTAGAAACATCAGGGGCTGGTTGCCCGTGCAAACTGCCTGTGTTGGAGTTTTTCTTCCCAAGCTGTTTGAAACATAACGACTGGCAGGCTCAGGAAACACTCAGGAAGCACAAAGAGGAGCAGGCTGGGGCCCCTGGGAGTGGGCCTTCCCTGAGGGTGGAGGGTCCCACCGGAGACTGTGTGACTGGCATCTCAGGACATGGGCTGGAAGCTCAGGCCTGGTCCTACCACTTGTGGCTGGGCCTACTACAAAAACAAACGCCTTCAGCGCCCAGAAGCTGGGCTCATCCTCTTCCCATGAGGGCAGCATGAGGAATGAATCTTTGTCCAACTATCAGGTATCGAATCGCTGGGAGAAGTCCCAGGTGGGAAATGGGACCTCAAAACCCCACTGTGAGGTGGAATAAAAACATGGCACCAGAACAAAAGCCTGGAAAGAAACTATGAATGGGACAAGTAGGAATAAGGAATCCGAGAGTGAGGGCACTATGTGACCCAAATACCAGTTTTATTTATGGATGGAAGAGTGGATTGGCTGGTGACAGTGAGGCAGCGAAAGTAACGGAATTGCGGGAGAAGCCACTGCCTGCATCCTGAACACACAGTTCGCCAAGATAGGCCAGGAATCGGATCCTAGCTGCTGAATTACAACCCCTTTTCAAGGAATTTATTCTGAGGGTGACTAAGTTAGAAGAGACTCTTCTAGTAGCTTCTGGGCCCTCGGGTATGGATGAAAGGAAGTCATATTTACGACCTGGGCTGCTGTGAGGACGAGCAAGAAGCAGAGAAGCAGAGCCCGGAGAAGGCGGCTCCTGGGTGCTGCTGCCACGGACCTTCCTGCTGACCTCACTCCTACTTCCTGGTGTCGGCCTCAGCCCTCCTCCTTCGTGGTCATTTTCCATCTCGGGACCCTGCCTCATCCCGTGAGCCTTCTGCAAGGGGCCGTGGCTGGTGCCGCAGACAGCCATCCACACACGGCAGCCACACACATCCCTCCATGTAAGACTGAGACACGGGCCTGCCTTTGTGTTCCCCGTCCCACTCCGGTGAGGCCGCCCTTGCTGGACTTCCGGGGAGTGGTCTCCACGCTGGGACACTGCCTCTTGTGGCTGTGTGTCCGGGTGTGTGTGCTGGCCCTGTCCTTGGCAGACCCTGGCTTTCTCTAGCACTTTCCAGGCATGGTGAAAGGACGTCTTACAAGATGTCCCCTAGGCAGGACACAGATCGCCACTGTGTCCCACAGAAAGGTGGGTTTTGAGGGGGCCACAGCACCCCATCTGCGTGTGTCTGGCCTTCCACTGGCTGCTTGTCGCTGCTCTCAACCTCTGGGTTGAAGAATAAAGACCAGTGTACCAAGCTTCAAAGGTTGTGTGTGGTGGGCATTTCGTCCTGTCATTCCCATAGGTGACGCAGGGATTCCCCTCTCCAACCTGCTCCTTCACAGCTCACTGGACCCAGCTCCAAGGTTCTGGACATTCTGCTCAATCCATGCCCGAGTCCCATTCTAACCCAGACAACTAACCTGAGCACAGCCCAGGCCTACCCTGGCTCTTCTGGCATCGCTACAACCACAGGCTTCTCCACCTGGAGTGGAACGAAAGGGCAGGACAAGGCACAGAAGACATGCTGCAGACACGCCCAACCAGAGGAGTGTCAGGCAGAAGTGATCACTCCCATCCCCAGGTGTCCCTCCCCCAACCCTGCTCCTCGGTCGGGACAACGGTGTCAGTTCCATTCCCAGGTACCCCCCTCTCCACTCCTACTTCTCAGGAGAGAAAAGTGGTCAACTCTGCCCCCGTTCTCCCTGCCCCCACCCCTACTTTTTGGTAGAGACAAAGAGGTCAAATCAATCCCCAGGTCTCCCTCTCCCCACCCCTGCTTCTCGGTAATGATAAAGGGGCCGACTCCATTCCTAGATCTACCTCCCCTCACTCCTACTTCTTGGTAGATCTCTCCCTGTGTTCTTGTTTAGGGCAGTAATTTTTTCCATGGTTGTCCCGACACAGATTCAACTTGTTCCCAGTCAGGCCCTTGTAGCCAGACATATTTGCAGCATTCCTTCCCATAGAACCCCTGGATGCCATCCTCCAGCTGCATGGGAATCCCTCTTGGCTGCCCCATGGCCCAACCTGACTCCAACCCAGCCCCAAGGGTACATCTGCTGGACACTGGCTCTTAGATAATAAGGGTGTCCTTTGTGTCTCTGCGTCTTCCCCCATGTGTAGCAGCATTTAGGACATAGTAGACCATCAGGGAATGTTTGCTGAATAAAGAGAACACAAGAAAAACAACATGCAACATTTAAGCTTCTCAAAGCATTTTTTAATTTTGTTTCTGCCACTAAGACTAAAGTTGTACAAGCAGGGATACAGTTCCCAACCACCAGGGTGTGAGGCTTGGCTGTGTGCAGTTGGCTCCTTCCTGAGCTTCTTTCCATGTTTCCAAGATGTGTCCCAGTCAGGGCATTGCTGCCTCTTTGACAGACGGACCATGGGCAGGGAGAGGACTGGGGACGGGGACATGGTGAACACGTGCACCGTGGAGAGCAGCTCAGAGACAGCTCGATTGGTGGCACTGGGGAGGAATGTCACCCGTCCCCTCTTCCCTGCATGCAGCTGGACAGTTCTGGGCTGCTTTCTAAGGTGAGGAAGACCCAGGGGCTCCCAAGGTGGTAAAGTGAACCCCCAAGAGTCACCTACCCTAAATGAGGTTTTCGCAGGAGATGAAATGTTCCCTAACCATTATTTTTCTTGGAAACCAAAGGGGGAAAATCAGGCAGTGGTCAGATCAACTTTCATGCTCCATTTTTGTCACTAATTTTATGGCTCTTGGTTTTTATACATTAGAAATAAAAAGGCCATAAACCAGCCAATGATCGGTACACAAGCTGCGGCACACAGCAATCTCCCAGGAGTTGGAGTAAAGGACTTCCCCGCAGCGGTCCTGATTGGGTAGGGAAGTTTGTTGGAAACATGGCCAGCTGAGAAGCCATGTGTTTGATTTTGGCAACAGAGACAGGATACAATGCACATACACTCATTTCATGGAACTGCAAACTGATGAGGTCAGGAGAGTAAAGCCTACTGTTTAAGTGACACCATCCTAGCAAACGGTTTCAGGAAGAGACAAAAGCTTAGGTAGTGGTCCACCTCCCAAGGCTGGGATTTCATACAGGTCAGGCAGTAAAGGAGGCCTGGGTTAGCCATTCATTCATTCACATTCAGATCCCAGAACGTGACACACCTTCCTCCCTGTCCCACCCCAGTCCTGTCAGTCTTGACTGCACTAAAGTAGCGGATCAACATATATGTTCTGTACTGCAGACTTCTGCTACGGTCTATGTGAAAAGCCGAAATGAAAGAGTCAAGGTCCCCACCCCTCCGCTCCACTAACACTTCAGTGTGGAGAAAGCCAAATACCAAGGAGAGTCAGGGCAGGCCCAAGGCCTGTGGGCCCCGGCTAGACAGTCGTGATCTTCTTGTCCTTGCTGGCCTGCTTGATGGCGGCCTGCTCACAGATGAGCTCCTGGAGACGCTGCAGCCTTGCAGTCTGCGTCGCTGGCTCCCCCACCCCGGTCTGGCTGCGGTGCAGCAGGGCCAGTGCGTGTGTGTACTCCAGCTCGGTGTACTTGATGCCCTGGTCCACCACCAGGCTCAGGAGCTCGTCCGCCGTGTTGTACAGCATCTCATAGTACTGCCTGGAGGGGCAAGAACAACACTGCTCACTGCTCCTGGCCAGCAGCTGGGCCAGGAGACAGAGACCCCATTCTACCCACCACTCCTGGCCCCCAGCTGGGCCTGGGGACAGAGACTCAACTCTGCCCCCTACTCCCGGCTAGCAGCTGGGCCCAGGGGACAAATGGCCGGGTGCTCACTTGGTCAATGTCTACGACCCCACTGTTCAAGGCCTCCGAGTAGGAGGACCACATGCGATCGTGGTGTTCTCCAGCCCACTGCAGCTCTCCTCACAAGAGGCCAAGGGAAAGCCGGGGGGAACCTCACGCCCTCTAGCCCACTCTGGGTTTTCTCTTGATTCTGCATCTGCCGCAGGAGACCCAAGGAAAGACCAGTCGGTGCAGAACCAAGAAGGGAGAAGGCACAGCCCACAGGGCTGGCCTTGCTCAACTGCTCTGCATTCACTCACTCTTCATTCATTCACAGGAGCTGTAAACTATGGCGCATGGTTCGCTTCTCCATAAAGTGTGATAATAACAGTACTTGCTTCGGAGGTTATTGGAGGAATTAATACACAGAAAGCACGTAGATTGGTGGTGCTTCATAAAGTCTAACGACTACTATTATTAAAATATAATAACATGTTAATAGGATTATAATAAAAGTAACAGTAGCATAGAATGATGCGTGTGCTCAGCCCTCTTCTCTCTCAGAGACAGAGAAAGATCAGGAGAAGCAGAGACACAGGATTCCATCCAGTAACAAGTTTGTTCCCATGCCCTGTGCCTGTTCAGCCCTCCCGCCACCTAGGGGGCCGCACCCATTCCCCAGATAATGAAACTGAAGACAGAGAAGTTAGCGGATGCCTGTGTCACCAAGATGGAGTGGTGGGGCCGGGATGTGGATTGGGTTTCTGACCCACATCCAACATGGTTCCTCACAGACACAGTTCATGGGAAGTACATCCCCCGAGCCCCGAGGGGTGTGTAAATGCTGTGGCTTTGAGCGGAGGGGGCGCCCACACCACACTGACACGGCATGGGGGATGTCAGGGCTTCCAGAGGGAACGTCCAGATGGAGGCCAGGGCGTGAGCGGTGGGGAGGGGAGCCTGGTGATTGGGCAGAGTCGGGGAGGGAAGAACCAGGAAGGGCAACTGGAGCCCTGAGGCAGCAGCTGACTCAGCCTGTGCCCTGGCCTGGCAAGGGCCAGCATGGGCCCCGCCCCATCCCCACCGCAAAGGCTGGTGGCAGGACCACTCCGTCCTGCCGCTGAGGACTAACGGGACTTTGGAGGGCGGGATGGTCAGGGAGGGGTTGGTTACCATTCCAGTAAGACGGAGAAGAGGGAGAGCAGTATCGACCAAGTGCACTGGCCTGAGTGGGGGGAGAGGCGACATGGGGAGGAGAGGTGACACAGGGGAGAGAGGAAGCAAGTGTTCGAGTGGGCCTTCAGCACGGTGAAGACATGAGGGAGTCAGGCAGCGAGACTCGCCACTCTCAAGCCGGCATTACGCCGCCGCCGCCCTTCAAAGAGTCTCCGGGACTCCAGCCACGACAGGCACAGCTGCTCCAACTTACCCAGGAGCTCAAGTCTGGCCTAGGTTCCCAGCCGGCAATGCCACCACGGTGTGCTAGCAAAAGGATCAAAAGGTCTTCCCGACACCGGCCACTTCCTGGTGCACGACTCCCAGGACTGAGGGGCAGAGCTGGGTCAGGGGCTCATGGTACTGGAGGTGGCCTACAGACCCATCAGAAGCACTGGCTCAGCGCAACTCAGGGCCTTTGACTTGTTTCTTTTTCATCAGGAACATCCTGGAGAAAGAACATCCTACGGCAAATGAAGCTGTCTGAGTGAGGAGTGCATTCCAGGGGCTTTGTCACCTCGAGAGCATTTTTACACATTGCAGCTCCAGCGGGAACATGGTGTTTTCCACACGGTCAGCTCCTTTTCCTGCTCTGCTAAACCTTCTCCTCCAACTAACACACTCTTTAAAAAACAGGAGCAAGAACATTGTTTTGTGACTATTCGCGGAACAGTGGCAGCACTGGAAAGTGCTCTTGTCAGATGGTGTTTCTGAGCATCTCCTTGGGGCAAGATCGCACAGCTTCCTTGTGAAGGGGGCCTCTCACAGGGTCCTCTCGGGTATGGGGGCCTCTCAGGCCACCTCTCGGAGGTTTCCAGCAAGTGGTCATTTTGACCTCACAGAACCAGGTATTCAGGACTCACTGGTCAAGGTGACCTTGAACGTAGACAGAAATACTTGATAGAACAGGAGAATTTGCTCCCACCTCCAGGGATCTGAGAGCCTGGTCTCAGCCTCGCTCAGGACGGTTTGGGGAGTTTCACATTCAGCTTGTGAATGCTGCCTCCTGCTCCTCCATATGTTGGCTGCACTTTACAAATATGAGTTCTAAGAAGAGCCTGAAGCTGTTGGAACGTGCCCCACGCGTGCCCTGCTGCACGTGTTCCCTGGCACACCACGCCCCCCACCCCCACACCGCCCCGCTTCTGAGAAAGGAGGCCTGTATCCTCTAACTCTGGCTCCCGTCGCCGCACAGGTAGGAGAGCACTGGTCTGTTAAGGGAGCTATGTGAGAATACACGTTTTACAACTTGCTCGAGAAGAACCCATGCATGAATCTAGGTTAGCCGAATCAAACGAGAGGGGACTTGGCTACAATTCCTCCACAGCAAGAAGGAACCCACCTGAAAGCTGCAATTTCCAGACCAGGGGTTCTCAAATATCAGAGTGCCTAAGAACGCGCTACAGTGCTTGAACAAATGCAGACCTGGGCCCTGTCCCCAGATGATTCTGAAAGGCTCTGAACCAGCCAGCACTCAGAGCCAGAGTCTGGTGGGGACACAGTGACAGAACCATTCTCCTCTCCTCCAGCGAGGACCCACACACATCAGAAAGGCTACAGAAGCAATAAAAGGTCTGTGATGTTTTTCACTGAGATTAAGCCAAAAGAACTGGATTTCTTTGTGTCGTGATGTTGATATTTTCATCATTTATCTTAAGAAGTAACATTGAACCCATCATACCAGATGAAATTGGATTTCTTTTGAAAAATCTGATGAATTGTTTCCAGGGATACCGGCTGGTTTTCTACAGAGATGGTTGTTTCACGCTGGCAGCAAACAACAAAACAAAGATGCCAGGATTTCTAGTCCTGGGTTTTCCAGTGTGGTAAGTGGCAAAGGACTCACCACGTAAGTCCTCAGCGTCTCAACATCCTCTGTGCCATGAAGACCTTTGTAAACCCCAGAGTGACACTCTAAAGTGGACTGAGAGGCTTAGAGTCCTCAAGAGCCTTGGATGAACAGGGCCCCAGAATTGCAAGCCTGTTATTCAACAAAACTGGCAGGTAACTGACGGTGTATTTTCCAGAGTTAGGGGGAAAAAATCCTCCCATAACCATGATGATATATTAGATCATAAAGAATCATAAATATTTAAAGACAGAATGAAATTCATTTATCTTTCTGAATGGTACCCAGTAGCAAAGATTACTAAATTGACACAGCAACAGTTACTCTGGGAGGTGGGGAGAGGGGCTACAATGTGCCCTAAAGAGAAAATAGAATAATGTCCCGAACTGTGCAATTAGAATGGGCTTCCATGATAAACACTGACAGATGGGAATGAAACCACGTCGCCCAACAGGGATAAATAATTTATTGGCACTTATTGAGGCCCCAGGAAAATGAAGCCTCGGTCTTCATCACCAAGCGTTAAAGTAGCGATCATGGCTTCGGAGCAACATGGTGTACACTCGACAGCACTTTACTGAGCTGCCTGGGGGCAGTGAACACACATGTGACTGAGACATTCTCTAGCACATGGCTTGTCTCCTCACAGCCCTAACGTTCAGGGGCCAATTGCTGCATGTGGACAGGTGCTCCACCCTGGAGACCAGTGAGTTTCAAGACCCCCGGAGGGGGAGACGGTCTGTGAGGAGGGGCGTGCTTTCCCGTGTCTTCTCATGCCTTGCTCTGCGCCCTGGCAGCAGTTCCCAGAGCAGCGGATGGAGGGTGGAGTGACGGAGCAGTGGCAGTGTGTGGGCACAGATCGGGCTCATGCACAGTCCACAACGGGGCCGTGTCTGCACTTTGCTCTGGTGCACACAGGTCGCTGCGGCCAATCGTCCTCATGTCTGCTGTGTCCAGACACTCCCTCCCTGTGGTGCTGTCTTCTTACTGTACTTTAATGGCCTTGCATTGCAGTTCTTTCCCCTTCACTGGTTTTTGTCTGGAAACATTTATACCAGTAAGGAAGGCTGTGACGGGCATTTTGGTGAGGTGGGTGGATCTTTTTAAAGTTCAAAAATGAAGTTTGTCTTTCTCTGATTGGAAAGCTAGCACCTGTGCCATGTAGACTGTATAGACCATACAGAAAAGATTACTCATGGAATCTCACCATAAAGGCAAACTACATTTTGGCATATTTTCTTGAAGCTCCCCCACCTCCGCCATGCAGCGTTTGAGCCAATGTCTTCTCATAGTTGAAATATTTAGGTTGAAACACAATTGGACACTTTGCTTCCAATTATAAAAACTTTCTTTCCTGTGGATATATTTCTAAAAGTAGAATTAGTCAAAAGATAAGTATATTATTTAGGACATTTGGCAAGACTGCCAAATTGCTTTCTTAAAAAGTTGTAACAACTTATTCACTACCAACAACATATGGACTGTGCCTATCTCGTATCCTTTGAATCTACATGAGGATGAACATTTTCCATCTACTTACTAGTTTTTAATGCATGTAGGTATGCATGCATGTGTGAACAAATTGTGGACATTGCTTTATCTTAAAGCATTAGTGCATTTCTTACTTCTCTTTAAGAGCTTTTCACAAATTTCCATAGACAAGAAGCAGGAGAGCCTTAACTTCGTCCCACTTGGCATCCTCGGTGAAGAGGCTAGCACTGTGTCCTCAAAGTTGGGGACACAGTTTCAGTTCTCTCTGTCAACTGTGGGAGGAAAGTGCCACTCAACAAGCTATTCCCACCCACAGCAACTCACATTCATGCATCTGTGGGTGCCCCATAACGTTTGGGTGGGGATGATAGGAAGGCCCTGCCTGGAGAATTGGCCAGGTCCCTGAGGGAAGCTCTGCCACCTGCCTTCCTTCACATGGTGGAAGCCGAGTCCTGGGTCCCTGGCTGGAAGCCATGTTTTTAAACATATAGCTGTGCCTCAGGCTGGTGTCAGAGTCTGTTTGATCATAGGCATATTAACAATCCTGCTTAACTTTTGGGTACGTCCACATAGGAGGACCTTTGAAACAGGTCCTGCAAGCATCTGCATTTCACAGATGAACAATTGAGCCACAGAGGATGTGCCCTGTCTTCACTCCAAAACCACCATGATACAGAAAGACTTGAAGCCATAGAAAGCAAAGTACTAACTGCAAAGAGTATCTGTAGAGTTGATTTGCTTTCAGCCAACGCCTTCAGAAATATAAAGGAAATACAGTCCCCCTGCTCAGCCCTCTGCCTCCACTGCCGGGCATCGAGCCTGTATTGTGGCATTCGGAATCCATTGACACAAACTTGGCAGTTATATTCGAGTAACACTGGATTTGACCTGGGAATTCAGCGCTGTAAGCCAGGTAATGCCACCATGTTGTAATGCTGGCTCTTAACCTAGGCATTTACAGGAAGGATTTCTGGCTTTTTCATTTTGTTTCTCTATTTTTCCCTTTTTTGCCCCTCCAAGGTGGTAACGAACGAGGTAATTTTTCTTTCCAAAAGCTGACTGTCCTTCTGATTCAGTACTCTGTGAGAGAAGGGGGATAATTATGTATTTTCATTATAAAGTCTTTCTCTTCTAGTTCTTCCTGAGATTTATCTGGCATTCGTGTCGAGAAAATTAAGTGCTAAAGCTAACTTCTGAAATACAAGTTTGAGAGGGGAAAAAAAATAGCCTGAATAAAACTTAGCATTCACTGTAGTCCCTGAAATTATTTTTAGCCAATAGCTGCAGCTTTTGAGCACTGAATAGCAGCCCAGCGGCAGATTGGTCACTATATCATCGGGTCAACAGGCAGTTCCTGTTTCCTCTGCTCACTTACCAGTACCTGTGGTATCAGCCCAGGAACGAAAAGAGAGAAAAGAAAGGACCTGAATAATCTATGGACTAGATCATCATCCACAGATAATTGAGAAGTGGTTACAGCAGGACAATGTAGGGAAGTAAATTCTCAACTCAGATTCTGGTTGAGTCTTTCATCCCCGCTGACCTTCACAGCTGTGACCTTGGGCAAAGGCTGTCAGCTCTTTGGATCTCTGCTCCCAAGGGAAAAACACAGAGGTTCCAGGAGATGCTGCATAAGCACTGACATCTTGGGATTTTAAAACCTGTCCAGCATCCATCACTTGGTTCTTTACAGGGTCTCCCACCAGAAATAGCTGATGCCGACTTTCTTCAGACAGTGGTAGACAAACGTGTAGCAATTCACCTGGAAACACTCTGAACAAAAGTAATCTTAGCTCAGATGGACTTTCCAGACCAACAGTAAGATGGATGGCAAGCCTGTATGTCAGACAAGTGAATTAGTTTATTAAAAATATAATTGCTCTTAATGTAAGAAAAAATATAATTGTCTTCCCCTTCAAAAAGCTTATGAGTTTATTATAGACATGGCTGAAAATGCTAATTTGAAATAAGCTCATTCCAGACACGAGAAAACTAAAGTAGAGAAATGCTAAATAATTTCTGGACACTTAGTGGCAGGATTGGATGTGTGTTGTATAGTTTGTAACACACATCACAACAGATTGTGCAGGCTTTTGTTCCAACCAGGATGCTCTAGAAGTCAAGAATGGTCTTTAGAAAAGACATTGCCTACATTCCCTCGGCTGGTGGCAGCAGAAAGTCATTCAAGAGAAAAGACAGCCTGGGCGTCTGTTGCTTTAAGGCTTGCCAGGCTCCTGTGATCGGCCACCTACCTACATTTTCTCTACATACAATAATACACACACACACTCGTCCCTCTTCAGTGGCGCCATACTTAATTGCCAGTTACCTACTGGCCTAGTTCTGATAGCCATCATGCTATCAAGTACTGCTGTACTTGGGGCATCTCTCCCGGGAGACGTTAGGAGTGAAGGTCACTGTGTTTACTCCTCTCAGGGACATGTCCTGACATTTTTGAAGCCAGAGGTCACAGCCTTGCTTTATTTCTCTTCAGAAAACACAACCATTCAAAACAAAGGAATCCCTTCAAGACGCCTCCATCCTGTTGAGACAGTGACACACTCCCAAACCAGGGTACAGTCACTGAAACGGGGAGCACATCTCTTTTCCTTCCCTCAGCTGGCAACGCGGGTCCCCACCGAAACACATTCTCAATTCACACATATCCTCTTCAGCGACTTAAGGATTCGTATGTCACTCTCTGCTCCATCAGATAATTTTTTAAATTAAGCTTTCCACACCAGGGCTGGAGGTAGATCCGCATTTTAAATTCAGTACAATTAAAACTGTGTCTCTTTGGTCTGGCATTGCCTTTGGTCAAACCCCATTTGTATGGATAATTATTCAGTCCATTAAGAAGTCTGCTCAACTCCCTCTTCCATTTTGAAGGTTTTAATAAATATTGATCAGGCACGTTTCTGTTTGCACTTGCCAAGGCAATTCTGATGGATTCATCGTCTGATGTTATCAAATAATGAAATATGAAAGAGTGAATAGAATTACCCTCTTGTTCTGTGATTTTTTATTTAGGCCCTTCATTTTACTTTCATAATTGTGTTTGTCTCATACTTCTGTAAATGCTTTTTTGATTATCAAAAGGTGAGTCCAGGTTAAGGAGAGCTATGCTTTGCTGAATATCACTTCAGAGTCTTTTCAATTTAGGAAAATAGTTTATCAAATATCACTTTAGAAAGTCTTTCCAATTTTTAAAGACTATTTATCTAATATCATAAGTTGATAAAAAAGAGTACTGTGCACTTTGATGGCCACAAAGCTATGCATTATTTAGCTGAGTTAGCCCAGGACTCTTAGAGTGTACATTATCTACATTTTCCAAGTTAGCATTGTGGGAAACAATTACTGAATAAAAACAGTTCGGAGGCCCATGGCTTTTTCGGTTTTAGGTATTAAAATCACATCATTAATTTTTCAATAAATAACGCAAATGATTTTTTCAAAGGACACTCTAATATTATCATTACTCATGCTTAGGAAATTCCAATAACATTTTAAAAGCTAATGCCACATAGAAAGATAAAGTCCTTGGCTTCAAGAAGCTTCTTTTATTTATGCTTAAAAACCCCAAAATCCACTCCAGGCCCAGATAAAAAAAATTCAAGGCACGAGGGAAATGTTTTTATTTAAAGTGAAACAAAACCAGGCCTTGTCAGCCCACATGCCTGCCCTCCTCTCTCGGTACATGGGAGAGGAGCACAGCGTGGAGGGCAGCAAGCAAGGGACAAAAACCCTGGCCTCTGCTCCAGCGATGACCAGGTAGGGACAGATGAGTTTTCAGGTCTCTTGTTTATAGTGTGGATATCCTGCCCCGCCTAGATGTGCCTGTGGAGAAGTGTCAGTGGCACAGGCTGCTCGGCTCGGATGGGAGCACCTGCTCACAAGAGTGTGACACCAGTGAGGCCCAGCAGTGGCCCCTGACTCTGGAGGGGCTGGTGTGCTCTATATTTCAGCCACTGACTCTGCCACTAGACAGCTACCTTACAGGTGGCTTAGGGCAGGGCTGGGGGATGCTGAACAGACCATTCACTGCAACCTGCCATGGCTGCTGGGTGTCTTGAGAGCAGACTGCTGTCAGCTACCGGCTGGCTGCATCACTCAAACCCTGACGCTGGCTTGTGGTCCCACTTAGTGACCCCAGCACACGTTTTGAAATTTCTCTACTTTGATGAGACAAAAGACCACATCTTTCAGGCCTGGAGGGCCACAGAGGAAAACAGTTTGGTAGAGAAACCAAGAAAAAAAAACCAGTGGATTATTTGAAAATCATGATATGTAAATCAGTAGGTTCCAGGGGCAAACACTTGACGGTGTAGTAACTAACCCTTAGGTATTTATGAGAGAAAACTTCAATAGACTAGAGCTTCAAAATGGGCCACCCGAGATTCAGGAACACGTGCCTCGCAACAGATGTTAATTAGAAAAATAACAGGCTAAACAAGAAGGAGCTAATGGAAATATGTCCAGTATCCAGCAGGGTTTTATTAAAGACCCAAATACTCTGACAAGCATGATGGATAGTCTGTCACAGCCACAGAAGTCTGGTGGGTGAAAAGACCACTGTGGCTGATGCACATTTGGACGTCAGTGAACCATTTGATACAGTGCTCTAAAAAAATACAACCAGGAAAATGAATTTATTCTGAATGGCTACCCTTGATAGGACACAGGCTGAAAAACAAACAGAGGGAGATGACAGCACAAATCGACACATGCAGAAGAGAAGGCGGCGTGCGAGTACCAAGGACGTGGGCTTTAGGGCTGATCTCACTTAATACCATCATTAACGTGCAGGAGATACAGAATGGGGGTGAGGACCAGGGCAGGCCAGGGAGGCTGCAGCAGCAGGAAAGGCCTCCAGAGAAGCAAGGAGTGAGAGGAGACTCGTCACAGAAAGCCCCACAGCCCAGGTCTGGAAGAGGCTCTGAACGCCTGTACTCAGCAGTTGAGAGGTACCCTGAAACAGCATGGGTAAACGGTTCGGGAGGCATGGGGACAAGGGCCACAAACAAGAGCACTTCTCACTTTTTTGTAAAATAAAAACGTGCTAGTCACGGCAAGGAGGTGATGGTAGTCTCCATCTTGTCCCTCACAGTCCTTTATTTTGCTTTACACCATAAGCCAGTTGAAAGAAAATCAGAAAGGAGCAGCAGATGGTATTAAAGGGACAGAGACTAGAGGAAAAGGAGATTCCAGTCCATTTGTGCTCAGATGTCAGCTTATCGGGGAGGTCTTCCAACCCCGTCCTCCTCAAGCTTTGGCCTTTTTCATTGTTATTTTACTTTTAAAGATGTGGGGTACAATTCGGGATTAGGTAAATAAGTGGTCATCGTCCAGGTGAAACTTGGGTTTCCTGTTGGTCCTCACTTCGCCTGGTTTGGGAGCAGGTGCCCTTATTGACGTTATGTGGCTCCCACTATTGCCAATCCCTTTCATGTGGTATTATGATAAAGGTTCAGGGTCCACGTATGAGTGAGACCGTGTGGTAGTCAGTTGTTTGCTACTGTGATAGATCACTGAGTATGACAGACTCTAAATCCATTCAAGTTGCTGCAAAATCCATAATTTTGTCCTTTATGGCTGAGCTTTAATTTTTTTTAGCACTCATCTCCATCTAAAAATATGTATTTCTACAATATGTTTTAATCTACATGTTATATCATATATACGTATATGTACGTGTGTGTGTGTGTGTGTGTGTGTGTGTGTGTGTGTGTGTGTGTGTGTATGTTTGAATTTGTGTATATATAAAATCAGAGACACAGCATAGCTCCAAGGTTAAGGTTGTAGACTTGGGAGCTGGTGGCCTGGGCTTGAGCCTCAGTTCTGCCTCTGATTCTTTGTGACTCTGGGCAATTTATTCCTCTCTCTGTGCCTTATTTTCTTCGTCTGAGGCAAGGAAGTAGTAGTATGGGTTTGTTACAGGCTTGGATGTCTCCAACAGTAGCTGGGCAGAGTGGGGAAGATGAGACATTTGGGACTTAAGCGGCTTCTACCTCGCCCTTGAATGCAGGCGCATGGCAGCAGGTCTGGACCCGGGCTCATTCCTTGCTGTTACCCCTTGACCTAAGAAGGCGGCACCCTGTGGGTGTTGAATTAGTGAAAAGGAATGAATGAATGAAAGCAGCCTAGGGCTCTCTGACACTGTCAAGGGAGGAACTACAGACACAGCAGCTGATCCTGTGGGCACAGAGGACCGTTCTGCTGTCACTCTGGGTCAGCGATGTTTGGGGTAAACCTAGAAATAAGAGGGGGAGACACAGAGGGTCATTGTAGGTATGAGCAGGATCCCCTCGACTTTCCTTCCATTCTCCACCGAGTCAGGGCTGGATCCCACATTTCCTGTCCAAGGCGTATGACCCCAGAAACTGCTTAGCCTGTCGGAACTTGAGCTCTTCATTTACGTCACGGGATAAATAATGTCACAGCTCAGGGTGTGGGACTAAGCCAGATGATGTGGGGGGATGCCAGCTCTTAGAACGGTAAGGGCTCTTACTGTCTTTACTGCATACCACTCTACCCTGTGCTGGCCATGGTCCATGTATATGGGGAACCCCAAAAACAGGAATTATCCTTTGGAGGGCAGGTCCTGTGGAGTCCAGGCTTCCCTTATCAGGTAAGTGTTCTAGGAACCTGTTGGCATCAGTGGACCAGCTAGTATTGTTGTGAGAGGCTGCGTTCAGCTTCAGGGAATTTTTTTTCAAGGCATTTCATGATGGGAGGTTTACGAGCACAACTGCCCAAGCTGCACTGAATGCTCAGCAGTTTTTGACCCCAAACAGCATGACCCCATGCCCCACCCTCCTATTCACCCAATCTTGCCCCAAGTGCCTTTTTTTTGTTTCCCTAGATGAGAAAAGTCCTCAAAGGGAATTTTGCTGACGTGGAAGAGGTGAAACAAAAAGCAGAAGTGCTCAAAGGCATCAAAATTGATGAGTTCAAAAACTGTTTTGAACAATGAAAAAAGCACCTCGATAGGTGTATTGCATCAAATGGAAAGTTATTTGAAGGTGCCTGAAGTTTAAACATAGAAGGATACACAATTTTTTTAATGAATAAATTCTGGGGTTTTTTTTTGCCTCCCTCCATATATCGTCTCTTGGGATCTTCACCACAATTGGATGACGTACCATACCCTCCACGGTGTTTTTTTTTCCTTTTAACAAAATGAATTCTCACCTTTTGACTCAGCAGAAGAGGGGTTTCTTTTCTTTTTTTCTTTCTTTTCTAAGTTGACCCTGTGCCTCTGAGCCCGGCCCCTCCCAGTGTGTTCAGGACTCCACTGTGTTTTTGCTTGCTTTGAGCACTTGATTCCATGCTCCTCTCTCACTAGTGCCGTTAAACATCCCTATGCTTTTCAGATTTTGGAAAAACAAACCCCAAACCTTTATGTGAGATGGGGCCACTCCGCGTCTCACCTTGTGTCTTTTCTCCCCTTCCTTGTTGAATTCCTTGAACAAACACCTGCACCCACTGCCTGTCCTTCCACAGCTTCATCCTGACTGGACTGTGGAAAGGGTCACCGATGACATCCCGTGGACACTCACAGTGACCTTGACCAAGTCCTCGTTCCCGGGACACCTGTCCATCCTAAACTCCCTCGCCTGAGCCTCCTTTCCAGGTGCTCCTCTAGCCCCTCAGTTCCTTCTCCAAGTCCTCATGGCCTCTGTCCTGTCCACCCACTGCAGGTGTGCTCACGGCAGGCGGTGGCTCTCCATCCTTCTGTGTCTAGAATTCTCATCTGTGCATGTGACGTCCAGTTATCTCTCTCGAGATCTGGTCTCCCAGTAGATCAAAGCTTCGTCTCTGCTGGTCTTCAGATGGTTCCACCAGAAGCCGCATCAGGTAGCCTCCCTAACTTCCTAATCTTGCAAAACCTTGGAATCCAGTGTTACCTTGACTCTTCACACTTCTCATATCTTGTGTCTGATCACTGCCAAGTCTCCAACGTACCATCCTTCCATCCAATGTCATCATCCCTGATCTGGGCACTTCTCCCTGGACTGCCCTGGTCGTCTCCCGCCTGGCCACTCTCACCTCTCACTCCTCCTCATCTCCAGTTCTAATCGGATAACATCATTATTCTGTGTTAAACACCAAACGTGTTGTGTGTTCACTAGTGCTGACAGGATCCAGTTCAAACACCCACACTGGCATCCAGCCCCCGAGTGGCTCACCCTTGTCCCACCTTCCACTGAAGCTAATCTCAGCCACCCCCTGTCCCCTGAACACACTTCGTGCTCCCTAACTCTGAGTGTCCAGAGTCCAGCACCTGCTTGAGATCATGCAAATCCTCTGTCCTCTGTGAAGCTGTCTAGAGGATATATGCCCTCTCTGTCTCTTACTGCATGGGTCACTACTTAACACATTTCATTTAGAATCATCTGTTTAAAAAAACTGTTAATATTCTTTTTGAACTGACGATACAATAAAAACGGTTACTAGGGTGTTTACTTACTAGCTGCGTGAACTTGGGAAAGTTACATACTCTTTCCAGGTTAGATGTCCTCATCTGTAAAGTGGAAATACTGACAGTACCTGACAGAGTGCTTAGAGCAGCACTGACAGAGTGCTTAGAGCAGCGGCCCAGCACATAATATGTATGATACAAGTTTTTGTTAAATAAACAAAATAAAGGTACAAAGTACAAAGTGCAGAGTCTTTCTCACATCCCTGGCTCCCAGCCTCCCTTCCTGGAGACACTCACTGTCTCGTTTCCAGGGTATCCTTCCAAATACTTCTTATACACACATGGGCACAGTTGCTGTTCTTGAGTGCGTGCATGTAAATACACACATATATTTAGTGGTAAATGATGTTTACATGCTGTTCTGTACCTTGCCTTTTCTTTTTTTGAGTTGGAGTCCCACTCTGTTGCCCAGGCTGGATCACAAACGTGGCTTGCTGCAGCCTCAACCTTCTGGGCTCAGGCAATCCTTCCACATCAGCCTCCTGAGTAGCTGGGACCCAGCTAATTATTTTGATTTGTGTGTGTGTGTGTGTGTGTAGAGACGCAGTCTCACTATGTTACCTAGGTTGGTCTTGAACTCCTGGCCTCAAGTGATCCTCCCACCTTGGCCTCCCAAAGTGCTGGGTTGACAGGCGTGAGCCACTGCACCCAGTCTGCACCTTGCTTTTTCTGCTTAACAGTGTATCTTGGAAATGGTTCCATGTCAGAATGTATAGACCTGCCTCACATTTCTTAATGACTGCAGAGTATTCCATCGTATAGATGTACCATAATATATACTGATTATCTCCATGTAGACTGCAGGCTGCTGGATGTCAAAGACGCTACCTTATGACTCTCAAGCTCACCCTCACTGCTTATATAGTACCTTTCAAAATCCTTTTTTAATTTGTTTATTTGCTCAACAATTATGCACCGGGTAGTATACAGTAGGTACTGTGGATGCAGAGATAAGTCAAACATAGCCCTTGCTCTCTGGCGATACAGATCCTGGCATGAAAGAAGCCACGCACTGTGTGGACTTACAGCAAGGTGACGGCAGCTGTACCAAAAGCAAAGAGGAGATTCTCAAGATCACAGGCAGGAAGGGCTGCATGTTTCTCAGAGCAGTCAGGAAAGGCTTCCTGGAGGAGACACGGCAATGAGGCAAATATGGAAACAAAGTCTTCCACAAAGTGAAGAAAACAGAATACGTGAATGGGGTGGGGAAGTGGGAAGAATACGGTACTAGGGAGAAATGACACATGTTTATTCTTCACTGGAGCACAAGGGGTGTTGGGGGAGGCAGGTTGGCAAGGCAGCTGGGGCCAGATGAGAACACACTCTGCGGGTCGTGCTGGAGACCTGGCTCTCATAGGCGGGTGGGAGCGGTGAGGGAGAGGCGGCCTTTGTTTTGCCTAGGTTACTACAACAATTAACCATCTCTTATTAGCAGGATTCATAAAAGAAGGTATTTTAGCATTCCTCCCATTTCAGAGTAGGAAGATTAAGTGCTCTATTTTATGGGAAAAACACGCTCTGTCCTGATTTGTGAGAAGCCCGTGGCATGCGTTGTCATGGTCTTCCTGATTGTCCTAGGGATGAGACTGCCCAGCTTCGGTGTACACGCTCCACCCCACACTGGGGAATCGAGGCTGCTGTGGATGGGGGCGTTTGAAACAGGCTACCCCATGACAGCAGCTGCTTCAGGGGGCCTACTCCAGCCATAGCCAGGGACAGGTCTGGGCAAGAGGCCTTCTGGCCAGTGGGCGACCAGCTTTTCCCTGGCCTGTGCAACTTTCTTCTTCCATCAGACTATGTCGCCCTTTCAGCGGGTTTCCTCACAGCTCTGTCCCCAAGCTTGCAGCTAAACAGAATCAACCGCAAAGAGAGAGGACACCGACACAGCCACACTCTCACGACTCTGGCATTCCTTCAAGTCACCACGGACATGTCACCGTGACCAGACACACAGCCAAGCTGGAGGCTGAGAGGAATGAGGCCGGAGGCTGAGAAGAGAAGGCTGGCAGCAAGAACACATGAGACAAGAGGGGCACCTTTTCCTCCAAGGACCTCCCAGCCTGCTTCTCAGTGGGTCTGGTTGAAGCATGATGCACACAGTATAGATAGGAGTGTGACCACAGTCTTATTTAATCTCTCGACAACTAGAGAGAAAGCCTTGATAGCCTTAATTTGGCAGGCAAATGAAGGTCAGAGAAGGTCACAAAATCTTCTTGTGACTGGCACGGACTCAAACCCTGGTCCATCAGACCCAAAAGTTCTAACTCCTACTGTACTAAAGCACGGGTTGCTCCAGGAGTTGTTATCACATAGCAAGAAGTGATTCGATGCCCAGTTGAGAACCGGGATCTGAGTCTGGGGAGGGTGTCTGGAGGGAGATGAGATATAATTATGAGATAAAATGAGAAAAAATTACCATAGGAAAATACATCCTGAGAGTCAGCAGAGAAAATGAGGCAACGGGAGAGGGAACAGCAATTTTTAAAAATGGCCCTTTCAGTATAAAAAGACTAACACCAAGACTGCTCCACGCACTGCTCTCCTGAGTCCATGTATAAAGAAAAAGCCTTTGATGGGGAAATACATCAAGCATTTGCATTTTTTTTAGGAAAATAAAATATCTGATTTGAAAAAAAAAAAAATCTCTCAAAAAGGGCTAGTAATGAGAGAGGTCTTCAAGGGAGTGTGAGGTCTCTATTTAAATGCTAATGCTAACCTATAGCTTTGGACCACACAAAAATGTAAGTTTTTCAAAGACCACAAAGTGAATTTAAAATGAAACCTTAATGTCTCTCAGAAAAGACTCTTTATTTCTGAGGAGCAAACTAACGCACATGATTTCATAGGAGCAAAGCCAGCTAGTCCATGCCAGTGACAGTGATGGTAGAGGCTGGCCAGCACCCAGAGAGTAGCCTGCCACTATGAGGAGTGTCCCCCAGGACATGTGCCCCAGCTGTGCCTGGTGGAGTGACGCTTGCCCCAGGCCGCCTCTGCTCCCTGAGCTGCTTCCGTGCGGAGAGTACCCATGTCTGGAAGGCCAACTGGGGACTGGGGACGGGAGCAGGAGGGAACAGAGGGCGGGGGTGGGTTCGGTGTGCTGCTGCTGCTCTGTGTCCCAAGGGACTGGCAGTGATGAATGTGGCCACCTGTGGGGGGATGGCTGGGAGGGGCAGAAGGCGGCTGCAGTGATTGGGGAGGCCGCCTTTTGATCAGGGCGCTGGCTCACAGCAACCACATTATAGGAACCCAGCTGTGCACATGAGAGTTGGGCAGCTCACTGTACACAGGTTACACTTGTCCAAGCCACATTTCTTCTTTCTCTCCCCTCCTAGGAAAAGTGGAACAAGAGCATGCAGACAGCAGGCCCAGTGCTAGCCGGTCCAGGTGTGGATTTCTGACTTGGTCGCACAGCCCACGTTAAGACAAATGCTGATCTTATGAATCTTGAAGACTTACACTAACCAAAAGAAGCAAGTCACCAACAACTACATGGATGTTTAATATGAAACATCCAGAACAGGCAAATGCATAGAGACAGTAGGTGAATGGTTACTGCAGTGGCTTGGTGGGGACAGGTAGCGACTTTTGGGGATGATGATGAAAATGTTCTAAAACTAGTGGGTGGTGATGAACGTACGACCTGTGACTACACAAAGAACCAACGAGCCACACACTTTAGAAAGGCTAATGTTTATGGCATGTAAACTATATGGGAATAAAGCGGTTACAAAGACGCAAGTGCTGGCTTCTTAACCAACACAGAAAACATTTGTCCATAGCCGATACTGTTGTGAAGACTGATCCATAATCAAGACATTTGCTAAGGGTTCTGTGTTCTCTGGTGATAATGGCAGACAAGAGATGTGGGCTGACGGATTTGGAAACATTTTCACCAAGCGCCTCTGAAATGTCCTAAAGTCACTTCTCAGCGCTTCATGCTTGTGCTGGTGACATGACCCCAGCATCTTTGCACTGAGGCCTTCAAACTCACTCTATCCTCTTGTACTATTCTCAAAAAAAAAAATCTGTGACAACTAGTAATGTGTAACCCTTACTAGAAAAAGAGGTTAGAACTAGAAGCAATTCTATGTGTTTAATTACAGAGTGACAGAAATATAACTGGGCCAAAGATTCACTAATGATTATATTAGTGTTTACTATTATGAAGAACAATAATTGAGGAAACAGTTAGCACTTAACACTTACCACCTGCCAGGTCCTTGACATGTCAACCTGATTCACATGTACACCTCATAATCTGAGGCTCTGAAGGCTACACACCTGCTAAGGTCATCTGGTTGGGATCAAATTCTCTAATTTTCTCTTTTGGGACTAAATTTTGACTACACAGCACTGCACTATCCCGCTCTACCTACCTTGCTCAGATAGTGCCAGGGGAAACTGCTGAGTTGGGCCATGAGAAAACAGGTTAAAGCCTGAGAAGACAAAAACACTCACTCATCAAGAGACCCATAGAGACCATCTTTATGAAAGCCCTTGTTAACTGTGAAGTGCCGTGTGCATATGAGGATATGGCAAGAATGTATGAACGGGCACTGGGTGGGAAGCTCGAAGCCGGGGTGCAGGTGACTGCTCAGAGCATGCATGTTGTGCTAACTGGTGCTAAAGTGAGAGATGGGATGCCTGGCAACTGTCTTCTCTTTTCCGGGTGGCCTCAGATCTGTGCCATGGCGGTGGCTGGCTCTTCACAGCTGAGCTGACACTGTTCTAGACAGGAAGCTGAAGGCCAAGCTGGCCTGTGATCTCAGCAGATGCAGATTTTAAGGAGAATCTGTGCTTATCCCTAGCAGGAAAGTAGAAGCTATTCAAAAGGTCGCACAAGCACCCTGGAAACCCAAGTCCAGGTTTTTACAAGTGCTAGACAAAGGTGGTGGCGGGACATGGCAGAAGGGCCCATTCCACGTCCCTCACCCTTGCTACCTTCAGAAGCAGAGTTGCCTCACTCCAGGCTTCCAGAAATCCAGGGGGCTGTCAGTGAGCAGGTGTGGCCTTTCCGACATTTCCCCAGGCCCAGAGGAAATGCTGCCCATGCTGCATGCCCATGGGGTCAACACTGAGAGCAGGGTGGTGACGAGGACCCCCTGGGGTCCTTGCTTCCACTGGGCCCTGTGCAGTATGGGAGGATCCATGAGTTCATCCATGAGTCAAAGCAGAGTTGGGATTCAACCCGCTCTGGCAGGCTCCAGTCCCCAGACGGCGCTTGGTCATGCTCCAGCCCAGTGCTCCCGACTAAGGCTGTTCCAGCGCCCTGCCTCCCATTAGCAGGGCTATGCAGGTGCTGCAGAGGCTGTGGTGGGGGTGGGAACATGGGGAAGAAACACACAAGGCCAGCCCATCCTCTTCTGTGGGGGACTGCCTGGCCAGCCTCCTGCGTCCTCTCTCCACACTTTCTTCCCAACACATACCCCGAATTCACATCCGCAGCCTCCAAAACTCACTCCAAACCACAACGCTTTTAAATACATCCGTTATGGCTTAAAACCAAGGAACGGGCAAGGCTAAGGTGATGCTGGGAGATGTCGTGGCCCACTCTCATGGGCCAGGAAGGAGCTGCTGTGCCTGGTAGTCCCTGAGTGTCCAGAGCTGGGTGGCTGGGGTGACCCTCCCATCTATACTTCTGCTGAGAAGTTTTACTTCTGCTGAGAAGTTTTACTGACAGACATTTCTGATGTTTTCAAAGAGAAACATTTCAAATGTGGTGTTGAAACAGACATTGGCTTGTGACCCAAATGCTTCTGCAAATGTCTTCTCAGGCTATGGGGGGCATACATGTCTACCAGCCATTTGGGCAGGAAAACTGCAGTGATGTGTTTCAGCAATAGATGCTTGGGGGGATCCTAATGCCACCAAATGCAGCCAGGACACCATTAAGAAAGCACCTACGTGCTCCTTTATATTCTGTGTGACTAGGCCTTGCCCTATGGTTTGCTAACTAGCAGCCATGATCATTCCATGCAATCCCACTGCACCCCAGTTTCTATATCCAGAAAAGTAAATAAATTCAACTAGAACAGAGGACATCTGAAACCATCCCTGCCATGAGGGAAGCAGGGAGGGGGAGCGGCAGCATCACTGTTACTATTTCCACTTCCAGGAAATGGAATTCAGGCTTGGGAAGAGGAGGCCCCAGGGCACGCAGCTTATCAGGCAGGGCTTAGCCTTGATCTTGCCTCTCCTGTGCCTGAGGCCGGCAACGCTTCTGTGACCCCACGGACAACATGTCTGGTCCACGGACAACATGTCTGGTCCACGGGCATCCTTGGGGTCTCCGCCCTGATCCCATGTTCCCGGCTGCCAATGGCCTCTGACTTCCTCTCCTCCCAGCAGGGCTGGTGCTAGGCCACCTGCACTGGGAGGCAAGTGCTTCTGGGGAGGGCACTGAGCTCGTGGGAGACATGGTGCCGGTGCTCCATTCCAGGGCGTGTTCAACGTGGGGAACAGAGGCTTATTGTCACAAAAAGCCTCATGGTGCTTTGTAATGAAGACACAAAGCACTCGGTTTTGAAATCACAGCCTTTCAGACTAATCTGCTTCACCATCCGCAGCAGAGAGGCATGCAGGGGGACTCCGCAGTGAGTTTTGCAGATGACTCATGCTCAGCAGTAGTTGCGCTGGTCAGAGACCCTGGGTGCCCAGGCTTCCTCCTGGCAGGGGCTTCTTTCCTCTGTCCCCCACACGCAGGGGAGGTGCTCCCTGACCTTCCGTGCCGACTCCACTTGTGGGGATGACGAACTCCTGACAAACGCCACTGCACGTCATGGGATGTGGGTGAGTAGGTAACCAATCAGTATATGAATCCTGTTCCAACAACCACCGGCCCAGCAGAGCGCACAGCTGGCTCCCTGTAGGAGGGAGACAAGAGCCTGGGCGTCTCCAGATGGAGATCCTGACTCTGAGGGAGCGCACAGAGACACAGTCATCACAGCCTCCTCCAAGGACTGGATGAGCCCATTCAATTCACTTAAATGACTTCTCAGAAACACTGAAAGGAATACTTCTCACGGTCTCGTACTCTCACAATAACTGAAGGGAGAATATCTCATTTTCCAAATGGAACTTTATGTAGTTTCCAATAAGCCCCCTCAGCACTTATCTAAATCTTTAATTAGTTCTATAATATACTGATGGCATCAAGCCTAATTAAATTTATATAGATAAGGTGCAATGAAATTCTAACCGAGTGATCTGGAAAGCATATATTAAATAGTAAATTTAATGGTTCAACCTGATAACCACAATTTTATATCAAAACACTAAGTTCAATTTACATGTTGTATTCAAATTGATTTTGAGTGTGCAAATTATTGGAAAAATCTCTTAAATATATCAGTAAAATTGCTAATCCAGCCTGTTTAAATATCAGTTATTAATGTCTGCATTTGCAAAATAAGCCACACACATTTGCATTTTTACTGCATATAATAAAAAATTATCTAACCTTTATGCCATTTTATTAAGAATATGAAGTGATTTTTCTTTTGGTTTCATGCATAAATTAAGGAGGCAAAGCAATGACTGCTGTGTCTAATGAGAGAGTCAGCAGTTCCATATAAACCAGGGCAAAGCCGATCGGTGCATCATGCTGACTGAAGCAGTGATGTTACCCTTGGGAACAACAATGACAATGGCCAGATTCTCCTCATTATAGATCAACTGAAATGGAAACATTCACAAACATCTGATGCCATAATCACAGAGAAAGGTGGATGCATGCAAAGCTGGTGGTTTATACCCTCAGTTTGGGGAGGGGAAGAAAAATTCCTGGTTATGTTTTATTGGGGGGTGAAGGTGTGACCACATTTCACAGTCCAGCCAAGGAGCAGCCTTGCAAGGCTATAGTCAATCTTCACCTGATTAAAAGAAGACCCGGCCACCTCTACCATATAAGCTGGTCAATAACAGTGCCATTTTTGGCTTCCACAGGTGATTGGTTACCCTTTTTTTTTTTTTTTAAATGAGTTGGAGTATCACTCTGTTGCTTAGGCTGGAGTACAGTGGCACAATCATGGCTCACTGCAGCTTCAACCTCCCAAGTAGCTGACACTATAGGCATATACCACCATGCTGGCTACTTTTGGGAATTTTTTGTAGAGATGCTATGCTGCCCAGGCTGGTCTTGAACTCCTGGGCTCAAGCAATCCTCCTGACTTGGCTTCCCAAAGTGCTGGGATTACAGTGTGAACCACTGCGCCCAGCTGAGTGGCTACCCTTAGAAGCATCAGACTTATACAAGCTGATGTCCAAGATCACTTCATATTCTTAATAAAATGGCATAAAGGTTACATCTTTTTCTCTGCTGACATACAAGAACACTAAGGTCATTACCAATACTGTTAATTGAGCTTCAGTGACTTGAGAATTGGCTACATATTGGTAAAAATGTGTTCAGGGAGGACTCTGCTGCTATCATTATCTACTTTCCCCAAGACACCCCTTTGTTACTCTTGGCTTCTGTCAACTGGAAGATCATTTGGAAATGATCAAATATTTACTAAATATCCATTCTATGTCATGTGTTTGCATTATGGGAGTTGTAAGAAAGGCACCGATGACTCCAGAAAACAGAAAAACGAAAGTTACCCAGTCAATTATTCCAGAGAAGGGGTGGAAGATGAAGAGTAAGTCAGCAGAACAGCCAGGATGGAGGCGTGGAGGCTGGAAGGAAGCTGGTGTGACCAGTGGGAACAGAAAACTAAATAATGAGGAAAGAAGCTGGTCAATCACAAAGAACAAGTATTAGGCGAATTTTTATTCAAGCCTGATGAAAAGTTTAGGCTGGGTGGAGTATATAATAAAAGCTACTCTAAGGATTGTGCAAAAAATTAATTAAGAAGTGGAAACTTGGAACGACTGGTCCAACCACATCATAAAGGAAGGCTGATGGGAGCGACAGGAAGTTGTAGACATCAGCTGCAGGACTGCTGCCTTCTTCTAGATGTGATGTGGTATGGGTGGCGGGAACAGCAAATCCGATGTTGAACTGAGAACCACTTGGGAGAGGAAAGAGTCAACACTTTTTGTGTTTAACAAACTGTAAGAGGCTGACAAGACAGATGGGTGAGCCGCCAAGAGCTGGAAAATTCTGCAACATGAAATTGAGGGTTAAGGGATGGGCGTGTAACTGAGACATTGATTTGGCAGAACTTGCACCTGCTCTTACAGAGAACCACAAAGGGGATGAATGTGCCTGTCCACTGCCAACCTCAGAGAACATGGAGAAGTTGCCGGGCTCAGACACGGAAGACGAAGAGGACAGGTGTGTGCAGCCACCAAGACACCCTCCTGAGAGTCCTACCCAAGCTGCCTTATGAGAGAAGATGGCAAGCTCTTTCTGAATGTAAAGTCTTCTGAACAGTGAAAGCCTGTGTATCCCCAAACAGTTTCAAGGGCTGTTCATTCTACAGGGCATGTGATCTGAATGAAGGTCAGTGCTGAAGGAAGTTGTTGATGGCAGCAGTGGAGAGGGAGACAGCGCCGGCATGCCAGGACAGGGCAGACTGCTCCACATCAGTAGCACTGCCTATTCTGGGCCTGTGCCCACAGCTCCAGGAACAAGAGCAAACGTGGAGGCCAGGAGAAGGGAGTCCAAACTTCATGGTAATTCTCAAAAATCTGGTGAAATCATGGACTTGCCTGAAGAAATTCACATCTACATCAGCACAGATTTTGCAACTAATTTTCGGGTGAATGTAGACTCCCTGGAGCTTCACCATACACTACAAGCTATGCTAGCATGGTTTATCCTTTAAACATCAAACACATTACATATACACACACATATACATGTCTATATGTAGGCTGATCTTTTCTACATGAACATCTACCATGCAGAAGTGAGTGCATGCACACTTGTCCCCATCCATCCCATTCATCCATCTATCCACCTACCTATCTACCCACTTACCTACCTACTTACCCACTTACTTTCCCACCCACCCACCCGCCTACCTACTTCTCTACTTACCCACCCACTCATCCACCTACTTACCTCTCTACCTACCTATGTACCCACCTACCTACATCTCTACCTATCTATCTACCCATCCACTCTCCTATCTCTATACCTACCCACTTACCTACCTCTCTGTATACCTACCTACCTACCCACCCGCCTACCTATCTATGCTGGCCCATCCACTTACCTACCTACCTACCTCTCTACCCACCTACCTATCTACCCACCCACCCACCTACTTATCTACCTACCTACCCACCTACCCACCTAACTCTCTACCTAAATTTCTACCCACCCACCCACCTACGCACCTACCTACCTACCTACCTATTATTAAGGCCTCAAATAGCAATCCTTCATTCCCTTCTATTTCTGATGAAGCAGGATCTCTATCAGGCCAGGAGGAAGCAGGAGGGAGAGCAATGTAAAGTTGGGTGCATCTGTCCTGCATGCAGTGAGCGAGGAAGATGAAGAAACGTCAGTTTCTCTTGAAGTGGGAACTCAGGGTATACAATTGACTGCACACACACATCTATGGATGTCTTCAACATGCACTTGGAGTGCCTTGAGATGACTGGGGAGCAAATGTTCATTGATCCTGATTCTCAGCGTCCTTGCCTACACCCAGACAAGCCCAAGAAAGATGCTGTTTCAAACTTACAGCCCAGGACCCCTCCAAGACCCCCAGTTATCGTGGGTGGGAACAGGTGTGGCTTGGGGGCAGCCTGCAGTGTGCCGGCTCTGCTTGTTCAGGGTTCACACTCTGCCTGGCAAGATAAGCAATGGGGTTGTGGAGGCCAGCAAGGAACTTGAGGTAAGACAGGGGAAGAAGTAATAGAGAGTGAGCCAGGAGGCAGAGACTGGAAAAGAAATGAGGAATCAGAAGGAAGCGAAAAGAGGATACAATTGGCGTGTTTCAAGTGCTTTCTCAAGAAAGGTGACTGTGCCCACATAACTGAGCTCAGCACTAAAGGCCACCTGAGACAATCTAGGGCTGCCCGTTGTCCCCAAGTAACCACCTCTGTACAGCGGTCCTCAAGGAGCACATGTGCACAGCAGACCTGGGAGCAGCTACACAGGCTTGCAGGAAATATTTTGACTCTTTAATACCTAATGCATCCTGGAATTCATAAAGGCAGACTTTTGCTGTGTGTTCACTGGCTCTCCATGGGAGAAGTTGCATGCTCTGCATTTTGGACTGCGTGTTAAGACCCTAAATCTCTAGCTGGGCATGGTGGCGTGTGTCTGTAGTTCCAGCTACTTGGAAGTCTGAGGCAGAAGGATCACCTAAGCTGAGCAGGTTGAGGCTGCAGCGATCATGAGCATGCCACTGTACTCTAGCCTGGGTGACAGAGTGAGACTCCAACTCACAAAATAAACAAAACCAAAACCCTCCCCTAAATGTGCCGTGTGAAAGCTCAGCAATACCAGCCCGCTGGCACAGACACCTCTCAGTTGGAGGGTTCAGACAGCCCCCATCGCCAGATATGCTTATCCCTGCAATCCACACTGCAGCCCCCCGCTCCCCACCTCCCCGCCTGAGTGCCTCAGACCTGCCACACAACGTGTCTGCTCCATTATGTGGTCCACTGGGGTAAAGGGTGGCCTGGACCACCTGGGGTCTTGACCTTCTCAAGGTAGATGGTGGGGGGATAGGTTATCTGTTTTAGCTCCTTGCTGTCCATAGTTTCCAGGCACTTTAAGAAGAACCCCCCCGGTTCAGAATCAGAGAAAACCGAGTTGATAGTGAGATGCTGAGGATTACTACCATATCCCTGGACTATTGGAAAGAAAAATGTGCTTTTTCAGGAACTCCTGGGCTACCACTGGGAAATAGGAACTTGTGAAAAGTCACAGGAAGCCCTTGGTGTGTTTTGTTGTGGCTTTCTGTTCACTAGACTGCTTAAACCTAGAGCAATTGCTCTAAGGGCATTCAGAGAAGAAACTAAAAAGACAGTGCCTCTACTTGGCACCAGGAGAGTCCCCGAGTAAGGATGGAGATTAACTCACATCTCGACTGTGCCTGCAACGCTCCAGGCAAAATGTACAGGCCATGACTCCAGAGCGACAGGAGTGCTGGTACTGCCTCATGGCTGTGGCGGAATGCAAGGAGAGGAAAGCCTGTCACCAGCCCCTCCCCACCACTGATGTTGACACTAATTGAGATGACACATTTGAACTTCTTTGAGCCTCTCCACAAGGGAAACATGCTGGAGAAATTCAATTATTTTGAATTATAATCCTATAACATATTTCACCCATCAGCTCGTGCTTTTGGATCATCTGATTTCTTTACATAATTCAAAGTGTTTCAACGAAGAAATAGTTACCCTGGGCTCCTCCTGTGAGGGGATCATTCCACCAAAGTCTCCTTCAGTGGTGCTCTGTGGGATCCAGCTTGGGCCAACGTGGGAGCAGCTTACAGTCTTTGATTGAGAAAACTTGGTCAAAACCACTGATATTCCCTCTCTTGAGTCTTTATCTTTGCTGCCTTTCATCTCTCTTTGGTTACTATGTTCCTATTTCAAATGCGAATTACATTCCTCTGTCTTGCCCTCTAATTTGACTCACTTTTCAATAATGTGAACCTCCTATCAAAAATATAAAAACGGAGAAACCAAGTACCAGGCATCCTTTTGCTTATTATAATGGGAACAGGAAGAATAAAAACTAACCATTACTGACTTCTCCTTATGTGTGTACTTGGGATTTCTATGTGTAGTTTCATTTGATTCTTACACCCACCTTAAGTGTAAACACCTCCATTGTACAGATAAGGTGGCCACAGTACTGAAGTTAAGAAGCCACTGGGAGTTCACAGCTACGAGCCAGGATTCAAATCTTGGTTTGCATTGTTTCTACTTCATCAAGCAGCTAAATGAAGAAGTTCTCAGAAGAGACCGGGAATCCTTCTGGCTCTATAGAATATATATATGTGGCTATCTATATATGTAAATCTCTAGATTGTGTAAAGAGATGAAGGTTCTTTTAGGATCTATGAATTATATAAAGCTTTTTTTTTCTTTCTGTTTCTCGAGTCGAAGTCTCCCTCTGTCGCCTAGGCTGGAGAGCAGAGACACACTCATGGCCAGAGCAGCCTTGACCCGCTAGGCTCAGGCGAGTCTTCTGTCTCAGCCTCCCAAGTAGCTAGAACTACAGGCACATGCCATTATACCTGACTAGTGTTTTTTTTGTTTGTTTGTTTTATGAGTTGGAGTTGTACTCTGTCACCCAGGTTGGAGTGCAGTGGCACACTTAGGGCCACCCCAGTGTCGACCTGCTGGGCTCTGGCGATCCTTCCGCCTCAGCCTTCCAAGTAGCTGGAGCTACAGGCATGTGCTACCACGCCTGGCTAATTTTTTAAATTTACTGTAGAGATGAGGTCTCACCATGTTGCCCAGGTGGGTCTAGAACCCGTGGGCTCAGGCAATCTTCTCACCTCAGTCTCCCAAAGTGCTGGGATTATAGGCTTGAGCCACTGTGCCCGGCCAGTAATTTTTTTGATTTATTGTAGAGATGAGGTCTTGCCAAGTTGTGCAGGCTATTCTTCAATCCCCAGGCTCAGGCAGTCCTCTTGCCCCTGCCTCCCAAAGTGCTGGGATGACAAGCATGAGCCAGCATGCTCGGCTTGTTCTTCGCAATTTAAACTAGCTACCTAACCACAATTTTCCTTCAACCAATTTCCTGCCTGTGCCCACTTCTAAGATGAGGTGACTCCTGGCCCTCTGAAACCTGCCTTCCTCCCTCTTGTTTCCACTCTCCAGCCTCCTTCTGCCCCAGCCTCTATTTTCCCATAGCTATGTGTTTGCCTATGCTGTATTGGAGTACATGTCAGTACATGGCCCTGCAGACACAAGGGGATGCTTCGTGCTTTGTGTTACATTCATGAAAAACAAGGAAAAGCGTTTGCGCCACGATATACAGGCGGGAGTGCTCAGTGTGGTCCAGGCCACAGAGAGATTGCTCTTAGAGGCTTGCTTGGATGGGGTCATGGATTTCTCGTGGTTTTTCCCTCCTAAATGCTCCTTTTTCTTTCACTACTTGTATCTACCATCCCTTAAGTCCCCAACTGCTCAACCACCTTATCTATTTTCTTAAGACTTCCTTCTCCCCCCGAGGAGTTGGAGTCCATTATTCCAATTAGATGGGATCTTCCCTAACCTTGGCCTGTGGCTGCCCTGCACTGTCCTTCTGAGTGGGATCATGTGTTTTATAGACACAGTGTTGTTGGATTTTTTGGTTTATTTACTTGCTTTACGATGTTGTTGGATTTTTTGGTTTTTCTACCTCCTAGGTCATTCCCTAGGAAGAAGAGCACAAGAGGTAAACGTTCAGAGCCCTCACAGGCCTGAAAGTGTCTTGGTGGCGGCATCGGCCTGGCTGACGGGCTGTGTGGGGCTCCAGGCTACAGTTCTGCTTCCTCAGAGCTTGGGAAGATGCCACCTTGTGTCTTGCGACACTGGGTGCTGCTGGTACAAATCTGCTGCCTGCTGACCTTTTATGCCCTTCTTTCTGGAGCTTTCAGTAGCTTTTCCTCACTTTTGGCATTCTGAAGATTCATGCGGCCTGTTTAGGTAGGGCTGCTTTTCCAATCACTGCACAGGGCACCCAACATACCCTCTGATGTGAGGACGGGCACTCTTTCTTAGCTGCAGGAGAGCAATTCCACAAATTCTTCAGCCATGACCCGCCCTTTCCTTTAATGGTCTCTTTTCCTGGGATCCATCAGGCTGGATCCTGGGCCTCTGAGTGTAGGCAGGATCATGCTTCCAAGATAGGCCCTTCTCTTGGGGAGGGTGTTCTGCCTGACAGTGCTACGGGGTGGCACTGTGGGTGGGTTTCTCTCTAGGATGGGTGGGGATGTCAACTGTTGGGCTGGAAGCTTGCTCCTCCAATGCCAGGATGAGGAGGGCTCTGGCATCCACGCAGAACTCCGACGTTCCCTGAACCCTTCCTAAGATGATGCTAGCAAGAACAGATCCTGGATGTCAACACCTGGTGGGGGGTAAGATGTGCAGAATGACACACTTGTACATGCGACATTTTCCCTCAGCCATATTTTCCGGCTCCCCTGGCACCTCCACATCTTTGTGAGCTGCTGTGAAGCTTCTCGGAGGCTCTCATGCACACTCCAGACTGCAGGTTCCTGCTGCCTCACCCATCCACAATGTCGCCCCTTCTTTTGGTCAGAAACCTGTTGCTACCGTTCGCTCACTGGCAGGGCCCATCCTGCTTCTTCTCCTTTTTGTTTCTCTGGGCAAGCACAGCAGCAGGGTCTGCATCCCTATTCCTACCCATGACTTAAGCCTGGCAAGAGGATGCATAAGAGATGATTCAGGACACTTGAAACCAACACCTAGTGCACAGCACTCCTCTCACCTGGTGGCTGTGGGAGGAGGAAGCTGCTGGAGCCATCCACTGGGCTTCAGGAATCATTTTCCAGTTGAGGTCATCTCCAGAGACCAATCAAGAGACTTGCGGGGGGCAGATGTATGATCCCTAGAGTATAGGATCTTCTGAGTCTAGGCCCTGTCTCACAGAGAGGACCAGCTGTTCCCCAGGCAGCAAGGTGGCCACCACACCCTTCACTGGTACGACACACAGCTCAAGGCTGCGCTGTCCCACTGGCTTCACTGCTGTGCGGGCCTCATGATGGTGGCAGTAAAGGGTGCCAGATGGCTCGGAAACTGGAGGGAAGCAGCTCCCCCTCTTGAAGCGGTGTGGAGGGGTGCCAATCAGGCCCTGGACAGCAGGAAGGGGGGCCACGGCTGGGTGTGACAGCGATGACAGCAGCCACAGGAGAGCAGGCTGGCAGCTGCTGCGATGCCAGAGCAGCCCCTGGGTGGGGATAGCAGCCATATTGCAGGGAAAGTGTTGACAGCTCGAGGCAGCAGTGTCGAGTGCTCATGTGGTGTCCTGATAATCACTCAGCAGAGAGGGTGCTGCTTTCTAGTAAGGTGGCCGTAAGAAGAAACGAGGCCAATGACAAGAGGCCCCGTTCTCAGATCAGGGTCAGTGGGCCTTGGAAACAGCCCACTGTTGCCACCTGCTATCACCGACTCCTCATCTCAGTTTTCAGGAAGGGAGCTTGCTTCTGGAAAGGCCCCTGTTTCCGGAAGGGCTGTACTCTTTGTTGTCATCAGGTGACAATGCAGGGTCACGGTTAGTAGTCCCAGATGGCTGGGGTTACAAGGCAGAGTTGACACGACTTCATATACTCAACATCCACTCATTAAAATAGCTGCAACAGAGGGACTCAGCAACAAATTAAAACGTACAAAGGAAAAACTTTTGTTGGACATACAAACCAAAGAGTTCTGTTCCACGTCCTCAGCTGTATGTAACTTTAAGGATCCATAGGGAGTCAGGTTCATCTGTGCAGAAGCTTCCATCTCTCCTTAGATGCATCCATTCTAATTTTGGAACTGCTGCTTCCAAAAGCTTCTGCCAGTGTGGCTCCTCCTCTAGGGCAAGGACGTCTTCCAGCTGGAGGCATGTGCTAGAGTTTCAACTAGCAATGCCTGTTGTTACTCTCGAGTGTGCCTAGAAGTTCCTTAGTCCTAATTAGCTCCACACTCAAATCATCATCATCATCACCAGGACTATTAAAAGCATTTCTTTATTTCCGGGGCAGTGATATCAGCTTTGTGTCTGCCTATCCTCAACCATAAAAAAAAATTTCTCTGAGAGAGAGAGCGAGAGAGAGAGAGAGAGAGAGAGAGAGAGAGAGAGAGAGAGAGAAGGGGCAGCGGGGGGCAGAGGGAGAGAAAGGTCTCGGCCATTCCCTGCTACCAATCTCAATTTTTGTTCTTATTAGTTTAGTTTTTAAAAAGTCTTATTTAGGTTTAATTTGCATAGCACACAATTTACCAGTTTAAAGTATACAGTACAGGTTTTTAAAATCATATTTACAGATATAATCACCACCAAAGTGAATTTTAGAACATTTTCATCACTTCAGAAAAAGAAATCCTGTATCTTTTAGTTATCATTCTCTGCCCCCTCACTCCCCATCCTGCCCTGAGTAAACACTAATCTGTTATCTGTCTCTAGAGACTGTCCTACACTGGACTTTCATAAAAATGGAACCACATAGTATGTAGTCTTTTCAATTGGTTCTTTTACTTAGCATGCTGTTTTCAGGGCTCATCTATGTTGTAGCAGGTATCAGTACTTCATTCCTATTGTGACCACATAATATTCCAGAATATGGATGGCTATATTTTGTTGATCTCTTCCTCAATGATGGACATATGGGTTGTTTCTGCCTTTTGGCTATTCTGAATAATGCTGCTATGAACATTTGTGTACAAGTCTCTGCATAGATATATGCTTGGTGTAAGTCGAGGGGTGATCTTCTGTGGTTTTAAACTCCTCTCTTAGCTCAGTCCTCTCTCATTCTTCATCATCCTGCCCAGCTCCCATCACTGAGCCCACCATGCTACGCTATGTAAAAACAGGAACCACATCTTTGCAGCTCCAGAACAGTCAGCTCTCACATCCATTCAGCAAATATTTGATGTGTGCATGGAATGACTGACTCCTTGCCAATCTGTCATAACCTCCAACAGTAACCTCGTCAGGAAAAGTTTCAGATATTGGAGGAGTTTGAAGGATATGCTTTGTGCTTGCACATGTCTGTATTCATTGAGGAAATCAATGGACAGTGACTCCCAATGGCTAATGGTTCCAAAGATGTGGAGGCATCTGAGAACAGACTACTTGAAAAGGACCACCAAGGGCTGACAGTGAGGACCAACAGACGAGGGAGACGTCAAACACCATCTTGGGTAATGAGGGCCCATCACCCCCAGCATAAGAAAGACAAACCATTGCATGAACACCTTGGTCTAGACAAGGTCTGCTTCCTTGATCACACCAAGAGAAAACCACCCGGGTGGGCGTCCTATGGTCATGAAGTCTGCTTCCCTCTGTGACCCCCTAACTCCTTGAAGAATCTGAGGGTTCTTTCACCTCCACTTGCTAGATAGGGCAATGGAGTTAGACCATTCTTTCAAGGCAGTTGGCGGGTGTCTGCATTAGACCAGACGCCTCTCATGGAAAAAGCAAGTGTTTGGAGATTATGGGTGAGTAGCCCCTACAAGTCTCCTCCAAACCAGTCAGACATCTACAGATTCTCTTTCCCCAGCACTCTAAGGGCACTTTTCCACGTTATGCTCACAAATTCTGAGCCAGGAAAAGAACCCATGCACCCTGGGAAGAAATCTTCCCTGGAGGCAGAAGACTAGTATCAGGCTGGCACATAACAGGGTGAGTGAGGACACCCATCTTCCAGTCTGGGAAATGGCACCGTGCCCACTGTAGCGACAGAGGGGTCCAGCCACAGTCCACACTGGGCTGACCAAGACCTCTGTGCTCATCTGCTGAAGATTTCACTTTCCACTCCTTAGTAGCAGGAAAAGTCTCCTACAATGCCTCAGTCTCACATAATCACAGTTCTCATATTTTGTTTTCACTTATAGTTTTGTAGAATTTAGATTGTGTTACAGTTTCTACTTTAATTTCCTTAAGAAAAAAGATCCAAATTGATGTGAGCAGAACAGATACTTGTAGGTAAGAGAGAAAATGACAACATCAATATCAAAAGCTAATAAAACTAATAATCTTCCTACATTTACTTAGTAACCAGGACATGAGTATGTGTAGTGAACAGAAGTCATAATTATCCTCACGAAGTAATTTCAGTTTGTAGAGAAGAATCCACAGCAATATTACTCTAGTGTTCGAGAATGCATACATTAGGTTAGTGGGGCTAATGTGACACCCTTTGGATTGTATCCGAAACAGGAGAGGAGGTTTACACTAAGATGATGCCTTCTCCAGAGGATTCTAGAACTCCCTACTCTGGGGCTGCCTGCACTGCCCTCAGGCATCACTGTTTCCGAGAAGAGTGAACAGGCCTGAGAGCTTCTGATATCTGTCTGCAGGGGCATCAAGATCTCCAGGATGGGCCCAAATGAGGAGGCAGGGAACCTGGGTTTTAGACCCGTCAGGATCATTCATGGCCAGTGGTTCCACTTCCCAGATGCTTCCTGCTGTGAAGGAAGGGGCCGGATGATACCATCTCAAAGGTCCCACCTACAGAGAACCTTCCGAGTGTCAGGCAACATGATCTGAGTAATCTGGGCCAGCCAGGACTTTCTTCCTACCAAATTTCAAACCTGTCTCTGCCCTCTACCGCCTTCTCCAATCTCCACCAGAGCCGTCGGGGCAGCTTGGCCAATTCCGATTTTGCTGCTTTTCTGTTTATGTTCTCAGTACTCCTCCCCTGCTATTCTCAGAGAAGAGCATGACCAGGGGAGGTGATTTTGCATGTATGTCCTCCTTAACTCATGAATGGACCCACACTGAATCACATTCCACATTCACAGATGCCTTCAGGTTCACCAGAGGCCTATAAACATAGGTTACTATCACTCCTTGAAATTTCAGCATCTATTGTTAACCACGGTGACAAAGGACAACAAATAGATATAAGATAGATTTCTTGAAAAGCTTTTGCTTTTCTTTGACAGCAATCGGCTTGGAAGTTTTAGTTTTGTATGAGCCCCTTAAACACTAAAACGTCCACTTCTCATATCCAGGTTAAAAAAAAAGAAAAAGAAAAACCCTTCTTAAAACCAACTAAATCTGACACTGTATCTTGCAACATACTACAGTGACCAAACTCTTGATTTTCCTAAAGGCAAAGTCTCAGTGGAGCAGAAGCATCCCAAAATTATATCTTGTGACCTTCTCTTTTAGTAGCAGCATTTGGTTTTTCAGAAAGCAACTTCCCTCTGCTAGAATGTCCTCTTTCTTTCTAAACCTTGACTTTTCTAAGGTACAGCTCAAAAACTGCTTCTACAACATCTCTGGTTATTTCAACCCACTCCGCATAATGTCCCAGTAGCACCTCTACCTCTTTCCGTAAAACCATTGTATTTAAATGTCTGTCTTCTCTGTCACTCAGTAAACTCAGTACTCTTCTGTCTGCACCACTCACTTATTACCTGCATTTATTCATTTTATTCATTTTCTGTTGGGCATAGGGGTTGTCTCTTCTTTCTGTTTATCCAGCAACTGTTTCTCTTCTTTTGGTGATCAACCCTTGCTTTTCTCTGAAACACTCTCTCTGAGGCCTAGTTTAGGCTGATCAACCCTCCACAGCAGGTGTAGACGGGGATTTGGATGGTCCAATCAGAATGCTCCACTCCTCCTGGCCACAGCAGTGGACTCAGAAGTAGACAGAGCCTGTCAAGAGTCCTTCCACAGATAGATAAAGCCAAGCAAATGCAAACAGCAGCAAGGGGTGGAGGAAGCTAAGGAGTAAACCCTGCTGGTGTGGGACAAATCCTTGGCTAAAGCAAGCCAAAACCAACTACATCTTGAAGCTCTCAGTTTCACGATCCAATAAACTTCCTGGTTTTTTTTTTTTTTTGCTTAAAGCAGTTTGAATTAGGTTTCTGCTCCTTGCAACTGAGAGTCCTGACAACTACAAAGAATGTCTGCTGGAACAGGTGCTGATTTAGGTGCATGGGACCGGGAGCCTGAGTTAAGACCCAGAGGTAGCTATTCCACAGATAAACCTAAGGCACCATGCCATTTTTCATGCCATGTAATCCTCTCCTACATTAAACCAGGGCTAGCCCTGTGACTTGCTTTAGAATGTGACAGAGGTGCTACTGTGCCGGTCCTAGTCTAGGCCTAAAGGCCTGACAGCTTCTATTCGTAAGCTTTTGGGAGCCCTAAGATTCCATGTAGACAGTGTGACCACCCTGATGAAGAGAGCAGGTGAAAAAGCAATACAGAGAGGGGGAATCTCTGAGACCACACGAAGAAGGAAAGGGACCAGCACTGCTCACACCCAGCATGCCACGAAGAGGGAGAGAGAGGACCAGCATCGCCCATACCCAGTGCTCCACGGAGAGGGAGAGAGAGGGCCCAGGATCACCCATACCCAGTGCGCCCAGCCTCCCAACTCTCCCTGACAAGTCCCCAAACACAGTAGGAAGCCTTGCTGTGTGCTTCAGCCCCAGTGTCATTCCATGGCAGCCGTGCAAGGGACAGGCAGTCCACAAAAGAAGCTTACAGCTGAGCCCTAGGCAATCTGCTATATCAAGAGAACTAGTGCAATGGTTGCTGTTGTTGGCACTGAGTTCTGGGATGATTCATTATATGGTAACAGATACCAGAAACAAACATGCATATCCAATAAATACATTTTCCAAGATAGGGGTGGTCAAGCTTCAGGGTATGCTATCCAGCCAATTGTGCTGTCTCTTTAAAAATAAAAATTCTTTTTTTTCCTAACCTAGAGAAGACATACAAAAAAATAAAAGTTCTTGATCGATATTTAAGTATGTTATATCCAACATGAAGAAACATGATGTGGGTCAAAACTTTAATAGTAATAATAATGCGAGACTCTGAACTTTGCTGTGGATTGACAGAATTAAAAGTCAAAATGTATGCTTCTGCTGGATTTTACTAGGTATATGTATATATGTAACAGTCAGGGTTTGAAAGTGCAGAGAAGGAATTATTGAAAGGACTGGGTGACTCCAGAGAGCCAGGAGGCTGGAGAAGGAGACTCAGAAAGTGAGCGGGAATAGACAAGGCAAGGCAGCACTGGGCTCCTGGCCAGATCACTCTAGAATCACTCTTTAAGATAGTTCCAGCAAGATACCGCCGCAGCTGCTGCTACGCACAGAGCACCAGGCCTTGCCCTGCTGCCAGCAGAACTGGATGCAGGCCATGTCATGGCCCCTGCCGGTGCCTTGGGTGACTGGCGCTGCCACTACTGCTGACACTGCCCCACAGCTCCCCATCGCCCCTGGCTCAGGGCCTCGATCGCTGTCAGAGCTCAGAGAGGCTCAGAGCTCAGAGAGGCTGTCCCCACACAGCAGGCAAGCCTGGACTTTTGTGTGCTTATGATGGAAAGTGAACTCTGCTTCAAGTCAAGTCTGGGTTGTGAGGATCTCCTGACACAGATTTAGAAGGTAGGCAGCTAAAATAGACAAATACCAATAACATCACTACTTTTTTTCTTTTAAAGTGATTAAATTTTTCATTGATAGAACAAAAAGCATAGCTTCTTGCTTCCTCCTCCTTTTAAAATATTTTAAACAAATTTAGAACAAAATATACTTTTTTTTTTTGAGTAGGAGTCTCACTCTGTCACCCAGGTTGGAGTATAGTGGCATGTTCATGGCCACCGCCTGTTGGGCTCAGGCATTCCTTCTGCCTCAGCCTCTCAAGTAGCTGGAACTACAGGTGCGTGCCACCACACCTGGTTAATTTTTTGATTTATTGCAGAGATGAGGTCTCACTAAGTTTCCCAGGCTGGTCTCAAACCCCTGGACTCAGACAATCCTCTAGCCTCTGTCTCCCAAAAGTGTTGGGATTCCAACTGTGAGCCACCACTCCTGGCTCATACTAACCTCTTAAGAGCTATTTTAAGACAGTCTCCTCAGTCCCCGCATTACTGCAGGCCTCTGCTGACCCTCTGGGAACAGGTTTGTACCTGGTGGTGGCCCCATTTCCCTGCTGGACCTGCTTTCCCTCTGGACTCGGATGTCCCCAATGCCCTGCTAGGTCTCTCTGAGGCCCACACCCTTTCCTGCTCCTGTTGCGACCATCCATTCTGTTGCCCCATGCCTAGACAGGCCTCAGGTGCTGTGCTAAGTCCTTTCTCACAATCTGTAAAGTCTTCTTTTGTTTATCCCTGCAAGCCTAAAACAACATCTCCTCCCAGTTTCCCACAGGGAAGATGAAAAACTGTCACCTCTCCTGAAAGGAGGTACCTATAGAAACCTAGAATACATTTAGTTTAATGTAATGTGTTTGCCTCAGCATAGCCATTTTTACTTAGACTTTACCCCTGACACATTTTGAATCTAGCACTGGTTAGACATAGATAGATAAATTTCCAATAGGCAGTTTTAGGAAGTGTTCAGACATTCTACTGCAGGTCAAGTTGGCAGCCTACCCCACCCCCTCAGCAAATCTCCATTAGATGCAAGACAAGGACAGAACCATAGAAATGATAACAGACCACCTTTTGGTCAAGGAGTCTGTGGATTAGACAAGTCTCTTAGAAGATCTGAAAAGTCTCTTACAGGAAAACCCCCTCCCCCTTGTCTCTTCCTATCTAGCCCACCACCTGAGGGCATATGATGCTAATGGCTGGTGACCTCGAGATCTAAGACCCATGTCACTACAATCAACATCGAAGACCAGCAGCCTTGGCTCCTTAAGGTCAAAATCCCTCTACCCAAAGGCGCTTAAATATACCCATTTTGTGGCCCTTGGAGGTCACACTTGCCTCTGAGTGCCATCCCCTTTCCAATCTGTGAAAGGTGAATAATAAACTTTACTTTTTTCTATTTCTTACTTGGTGGCAATCTTGCATTATTCCCGTAGTCCTGGCACCAGCTCCAGCCCACTTTGCCTCGGTTGACCCTTTCACCTTCCCCTAAGCCTTTTCAGCCAGGAACATCCCATCACCACTGTGCAATACAGTCAGTAAAAGCGCTGAGGCCATGATGTATTTTCTTGAACTACTAGTGCATTACATTGTCATAAACTGTATAGCACAACAGCTCAAATGCTTTGAATGGTCCTGCCATTTACTAGCAGTATAGACCTCAGCCTACTTCCTCTTTCAGAGACTGCTTCCATTTGTAAAATGAAATGCAAATACCTAAGCACACTAGGGTAATATAAGAATTAAATAAGATGATGTGTGTAAACCACAGAAGCCTTGCACAAAGTCTGTGCTCAAAACACAGCAGTTATAATTAGCAATGCTAACAGTAACAAAGTAACATAAAGTAATTATTTTAAGTAACATGTTGTTACTACCTAGTTGTAAGGATAAAGTGAAATGCAATGAAGAGATAGAAAACCTCCACAATGCAGAATGAAAAAAAATACAGGGGTCTAGTTAGATACTCTTGCTTCTACTGAGGTATCTCATAGAGTCATCAATTTTCAAAGACAGAAAACAGACGCATGTAATGCTCACTATACTAAATGCACTGTATTCTTCTTTGAAAATGGATAGGATATTCTTGACTGAGAGTCAAACATCCCAACGAACATTGCTATGAAAAAGCACAGACATCCAGACGGCATGCTTTTCCCCACAGAGGAATTACTGATAACCGATTCTTACTGTCCTTATACTTGATTCTAAATATAAATAAAAGTTTGAAGAAAGAGATTATCATTGAAAAACGAAAAGCAAACTTTGTTCTAAGGGAAGGACAGCTTGGTCTGGGAGATTCAGCAAACATTTGATGTTAGGACTTAAAATAGTTCATTGATCAGGAATGAACAGGAGAGACTGGACAAAAAAGAAAAACGTACTATTAATATCAATTATTTGAGTTGCAAATAAATGTGTCGAGGCATAATTCCTATTGCTAGGGGCAAGCCAGCCTTAGTGCAAACAGGAGAACTGCCATGCCAGCCAGTGTGCAGGCCTCACTGTGGCATAGGCTGGGCAAGGATTCCTGTTGAGAGAGTGCCAGGGCGAAACTCTCTTACTGTGCAGGTGAGTTAGTGCAGAGGCTGGCATTGTCTGAGCAGATCCGTACAGGGCCCACCGCAAGGAAGGACCTCAGGAAAGAAGCTCAGCTTTCACTGGAAAACTGCATTTTGTTTACATTTAAAAAGGGAGAAAGAGCTATCATAGACCCCTTGGCTTGAGGGCCCATTATTTAGACACAGGCCATTGGTGAGAAGGAGCCTCAAACTGCCCAAGAGCCAGTTCTTTCCCTCCGCACAACAAACAGTACATATTTAAGTCTCATTACAGGAACTGGTGAATAACTGATAGCCAATAGCTACAAACTTAACTAAGGCAATCAGCTTCCTGGCAGACACATGCTTCCCTTGTTCAAATGGTGCTCATGTGTCATTATCATTTCAATATGTATGTCCCCAGAGAGTTACAAAACCAAGAAACAAAAAAAAGCAAAATCTCTAAAAACTGAAAAGTAAAATTTCTCCTGTGCTATATAATTAAAAAAAAATGTTTTCCACAAACATTTGAAACCTATTATGAGTTTCACAGCAGCACACATCAACAGAAGACTGTCACCTAGGGGAGAAATGGGGACCCGGCTGTAATTAGTTTCTGGTCAAATATATCATGAAGCCTTTAATGTTGTCAATAAAAGACTCCAGCCACTCAGCAAGCCTAACCTCCCTCCCTCCCTCCTCTGGCCCTAATGCCCCAAATGTCTCATCAGTGTCCCTGTGAAACACACCACCTCAAGGAGAATGAGACGCTGCATTGATGTCTGCGGAAAAGCTGAGGCCATGGATCCGGCCTTCCCGAACTAAGCTCATCTGGAGAAGTCAATCAAGACTTCTCCTACCCGACTTGTTTTCTTCTTGTTTGATTCCATCTGCAATTGAGAAAACTAGGTGTACGATTCTCTGGAGGCCTCTGAACATGTGGAGACCAGGTCATGGAAATCATTACTGCAGCAGTCAAAGCCAGTATTGTGCGACGTTAGAACACAAAGATTAAGAGTGCCTCCAGGAAAAATTGAAATGGCTGATCTGGATAAAACCTTTCTGTCAGATGGAAAGCCACAGCACAGCCCGGGAGACGAAGAGCGGCAGCAGACGTGACATTTATGTTTTGAGTACCTGCATGTTTATTTTTTGAATTAGTGTTCAGAGCCTTATGAGGCTTCATAGGTCATGCGAAAGCAGCGGCCAGCTCCTGTGTCTGTCTGTCTTACTCTTTTGTACTCAAGAGCTACAAGCATGCTCTTGACTATGAAAACACACAGGCCTACATTACTGCCTCGTCCATTCACTCGTGCACACGTGTCAAAACGCATGTCCTGTGCATCTCAGGAATGCTTGCTGCATCTTTATGGAACTGGAGGGAAGCTGCCTCCCTCCCTTTTAAAGGCCTTTCCCACGACTGTCTCTTCTGAGTCTAGCAGAGCCTTGCCCCCTCAGCCGGTCCTCTGGGCTTCGGGAACTTGCTCAGGCCGCTGGCTGCCTTAAAGCACAGACTCTGCCTTTGGAGTTCTTGACCAAGTAGAGCAGTGTTGTGGCCCCCATGCTGGCTCTAATCTGTGGTATGGTCTAGGGGTGGCTTCTAGGGGTGCCACTACTCCAGGACCGTCGCTCAAAGGGTCTGCGGTTGACCAACAAGCAGCACCAACACCTGGGCTAGACAGAGCTAACCCCAACACCCACCAAGGCTGGTGGAGATTGCAGAGCCCTCTTCAGCCTAACAGCCTGTCACAGCCAATAAAAACAGTGGTCAGAGCTCAGTGGAAATTGAGGGGGAAAGACAGGACTCCAGAACCACAGAGGAAAAGGAGGTGCCAGACAGCTGAGAGCCTGAGTGAAAAGGAGAATCACATTTTAATAGGGCAAAGCAAAACAGAGGCCCAGTAGCCACCAAAACGACGGCCTTTGCTTCACACGGTGAAGGGTACTCATAGACTTTGGGGCTGAACTGACCGAAGTTTGAATCCTGCCTCTACTCTCATGCACACTGGGAATTTGCTCAGCCTCTTTGGACTGGAGCTTTTTGATCTACAAGGTGGCAACAGGAGAGACATGCAGAGTTTCAGAGAGGATTCAGTGAACCGACATAGGTAAAGTACTTGCTACGGTCCATGCTATGTACTGAGTTCAGTAAAAAGAGTTACTCATATTATCATGGTTACGTTATCACCAGCATCATCATCATGGAGAGAAGTGACCAGTTTATGCCTCTAGGATGGTTTATAAGAAACCACTTTTCTGAAGTTGTCCTTGTTTTAGAGAAAGCAGTTTCGAGTCAAAGGTCAATCAGGCTAGGTACAGACACTGGTAACCTATTTGCATTTAGCTAAGAGTGCACTCTCTCTAAAACATACATGGAAATTCACATGTGCCAAATATACTTTGAAAACCATGTTATGACCAGGACTATGAACCAATTCCAAAGAAGTACAGGAAAACAAACAAACAACAACAACAACAAAAACCCCACCCAGAACCAAGACAGACAAGTAAAATACACTCATGGCAGCTAGTCACAAGAACTTCCTATTAGCGTGGGGAGGGAGAGGATGCTCATAAAAACCAGAGCAAATATCAAAGTACGGGTACAATGAAGAACACCACAGCACAGTGAGGCATCATGACCAACGAAAATCAGAACATGAATGATAAAGATGATAAACGGAGCAGACAAGGTCTGCACGTGTTCCTTTGGGATCAAGGTGTGCAGTGACGCAGGCGGTGGAGGTTGGCCTTCTGCACACCAGGAATGGTGGGAGGAGGATCCGGCCAGGGAGGCTGCGCTTGGCATGGCGCGTGAGGGGCTTTGCCATCACTGCAGCAACTGTGCCCGCTTCCCACTTCTAAGCACTGAAATGGAAACACTCTGTCTTCATTTGGAAAACAAGAAAGGTCAGCTTCCAGCCTTGAGTTTTTCAGTAAAACTTCTAATAGAGTCAGTAAATGATCGTTGTTGGGCTTTCGTCACAGAACAAGCTCAATGTCTTTTCAGTACAATGCAAGCCTTCCCTGGCAGAAAAATAGGCTCACTGGGTGGGTCAATTTAATTTCCTAACCATGATGAATACAGAGGTACTGCAGGACACATAAATAGCACAATTTGATGAGAGATTTTGTACAAGTCACTTCTGATTTCTATTCCTTGGGATTTTTATTGTCGAATAATAACAGCCGCCATTGATGCTAACCTCTGAGTCCTCCAATGCCAGCACTGGAAGACTGTCGCTGCCTGTCTACATCTCTAGAACCCCTAAATTATATATGGACAGTATGCATGGACAAGGTATGGTGACATTAACTGAGTACAATCAAGATAAATCTGAGTCAATTAAAGCCTCACACATAAGACATGTTTATGAGAAACCCAGCACCCATGACTGATGGGAAGTGCTCCATGAAGGATGTGCAAACCAGTAAGGCATGCTCACCTGCATTCAAACAGCCCAAACTAAACAATCAATCAGATGTCAATTTATTGTTACAATGTATGGAACCTACTAGAATGTAATAACCAAAAAGGAAAGGAGATCAGAAGAAAGTGATATGGCCAGAAACGGATAATAAAGTCAAGGGAAGGCTGAACTAGAGTGATATAATGTTATCTGAATGTACTTATATAAAGATTTTGTTTTATTATTCAATTTTATTAACTGGTATTTCCTTCTACCAGGCAGCAACAGTGATGCAAGCCATCACATCTCCCAATTCACTCTCACCCCTAGGGAAATCTGGGCCAGCTCCTTATCACTATTAAATTCAAGAGATTTAACAGAAATTTTAGAGGCATTCTCGTTAAAAAGGATTTTTTGGCAGCAGACTTACCTTTCCTACAAAATTAATCATAAATCTACATAGTTAGTCAGCTTAGATAAAAAATCTGGAGTATTAGAGGTAAAGCTTGGAAAGGGGTAGGTTTACCCCAGAACTGGGAAGGCAAACAACACCCACAGCAGAATAAAGCTGGGGAAAAAAACACAGACGCAGGATGTGACAAGTATTTTTTCCTCAGAAACAAAATTGCTCTTCTGGTAAGGCAGTCAAAGACATTGCTACCTGGTAGATGAGCAGTTGGTATTTCCAAGCCAACGCACCACTACAGGCCACGCAGGGAAGGACCCACCGGGTCAGAAGAGTGGGCGGACCAAGCCGGCCATGTCTGTCTGGATGTCTCGGGTGCTTCCAGCAGGTGGCAGCATATCACAGCTAATCCCCTCCGCCACTGGCACCTGGTCCCTCCAACAGTAAAACAAAAGCAGGGTTCCTGGTGCAGCAGGCTTGTGGGAGGTAAGCTTAGGTACATAGCTCCCTGGGAGTAATTCAACATTTTCAGCTCCGCCAAGACCACTCGTGACCTCAGAGAAGGGACAAGGTCAAGGACAGAGCCGAGGTCTGAATGAGCATGTTTAGTTTCTAGGCTGGCGTTGTCACCCATTCTGTCACCTTGAGGAAGGCTCTGGGTAGTTTACCTCAGAGGAGTTAGAGAAGTTAAAATGAGAAAATGCTTTCATTTACTGGGGGGCGGAGGCTGCATCAACTTAGGGGAAAAGTGTCATTTCTGTGCAGGCAGCAGAGTGGCCGTGCAGGCAGCTGTGTGGCCGTGCCTGCTCCTGGGCTTTCCTGAGCTGTCTCTGGCCCCCATCCCATGAGACCATTCCTTCCCTAACGTCTTCAGGGGGTCTGAGGGGCTGTTCTCCATCCCCACTGTCTATCTCCCTAGTGGTTTTGAGCATGCAGATGGTCCTCATGTCTGTTCAATCCCAGTCTCTCCCTCAAGCTTTCAGCCATATCCGGGTGTACACTGGACATCTCCACCTAGCAGATGTCCTATAGGCATCTTACATGCATCCCGGCCACCTACGATCTTTCCTCATTGAGGTCTTCTCACACCCGGTGGTATGATCTGCTTAGCTGACTGTCTCAGAACTGAAGAGTCATCCTTCTCTCCATTCTCTTTACCCTCACTACCCAAGCCTTCTCCAAATCCCGCCAGCTTTAGCTCCGTCATACATCTCACATCTGTCTCCCCCACCCTCAGCACTGACCTGGTTCAAGCCTTCACATCACTCTCTTGGCAATCACCTTCCAATTGCTTGGCAAGGCTCCAGTTTTAACTTCTCAAATCCAAGTCCTACACAGCTGCTGGAACATCTACCCAAAATTCACTACTGATCATCTCACCCCTCCACTTAAAATCCTCCAGTCAATAAGCTAAAGTCCAAATAACTTGACCAGCCCCCAAGCGTTAACTGAATGTCTACTACAAGCCAGGTGCTGGTCTAGGCCCTGGGCTGCAGCAGTGAACAGAAGAGTCCATACCTAAGGAGGCACATTTTGCCTGGGGTAGGCAGACAAAGAACAAATACACAGTTATGTATTTTACAGTAAGTGTGAAAATACGTCAGACACATGATTGAAAAATAGGTTGGGATGAGAGCAGGGAGTGCTGGTGGGGGAGGGAGGCAAGTTTTGAAGTTGCAGGAGAGAAGGCCTCAGAGAAGGTGGTGCTGGAGCTGACCCCAAGCCAGCTCTGCCTTCTCCTCAGCTCTCGTCTCTTACCACCCCTTCCTTAAGCGCCTGTTCCTGTACCCCTGAGCTACCCTTTCTCTTCGAAATGGCTTTCTCTTCATCCTGGGATAATTCCATTTAAGACTAATATTAAGCATCACAGTCTTCTCCAAAAATTCTTCCTTTATCTACTACCTCTCAGGATGGGATTAGGGAAACTGAAATATGAGCCAAATAGTTCCTTTACAAAGTCCTTGCATTAATGAGAGCAGAAAATGTGGCCTAGTCATTTCCTAGGACATATCATCTAGGGTTTTTAAAGCTTTAAAGCTCAACCTCTTTTTCTTTTTCTTTTCCAAATAAAACAGCTTTATTGAGATATCATTCACATACCATATGATTTGCACATTTACAGGGTACAATTCAAGGCCTTTAGAATAGTCCCAGGGTTTTATAACCTCAGCGCAATCTATTTCAGAATGTTTTCATCACCCTAAAATAAGTCCTCCATCCATTTCCCACCTCTTTTCAACCCTCATAGCCACTAATCTATTCTCTATAGCTATAAATGTGCCTACAGTGGACATTTCATATGAACAGTATCATACAGTAGGTGTTGTTTTGGTGACCAGCTACTTAAATTTAACATCAAGGTTTATCTGTATTGTATCATGTGTCAGCCCATCACCTCTCTGTGGCCAAATAATATCCATTGAATGGACTTAGCATATCTAGTCATCTACCAGTTGGTGGCTCTCTAGGTTGTTTCTGCTTTCTGGCAATTATAAACAGTGCTGCTATGAACATCCGTGTACACATTTTTGCATACATGCATGTTTTCATTTCTCTTGGGTATGCATATACCTAGGAGTGAAACTGCTGCATCATATGGTAACTGTGTTTAACTTGTGGGGGAACTGACACACTGTTTTTCAAAGCAGCTGCACCATTAGCCACAAATGAGAGGCCCGTTCCTCCACATCCTCACCAACACCTTTCCGTTTCTGAGACTACAGTAATCCTGGAGGGTGTAGAGTGGTATCCCATTGTGGTTTTGATCTGTGTTTCCCTAATAAAAAATTAACTGGAACATCTTTTCATGCTCAGCACGACTTAGCCACCTGTATATCATCACTGGATAAACGTCTATTTAAATACTTTGCCTAGTTTTGAAATAAAGTCTTTATTTTTTAGAATAGTTTTAGATTCACAGAACTGGAGACACAGTCCAGAGTTTGCATATCACTTGCACCCTGTTTCCCCACTGTGAACATCTTACATTAGTATGGCACATTTGCCAAAGCTAATGAGCCAGTATTAATACCTCATTACTAACTAAAGTCCAAGTTCACTGAAGCTTCTTTAGTCTGTACCTCCTGCTTGCTCTGCTCCAGGTTGCCACTCAGGATACCACACTACTTGTCACCATCATGTTTCCTAAGCTCCTTGTGCCGTCACAATTTCTCAGCCTTTCCCTGTCTCGGATGACTTTGAGAATTTGGAAGAGTACTGGTCAGGTGTATTAGAGGTTGCACCTCTGTTAGAATCTTTCGGAGGCCTTTCTCATGACTGGAGTGAGGTTGTGGGTTTTGGTGTAGTGCCACTGTCATCACATCACATATACACTGCTAGCAAGATAGCTGCCTGCTGGAGCTGACCTTGGGAGAGCTGACAACTTGGTCTTTTCTGTCCCACACTGGAAGTCCTCGGGTTGCAGTGCTATTGGCTCTGATCACATCCAACCCTACCACAGAGCTGAGAAGCTTGTACCTACTTTAGGTAAGTTGTACAGGGAAGATAAAGGGATGCAAACTACAGTGTTGCAGGCCTCTCATCAAACTTGCCAGTGGCCAGTCCTCCATCTTGAGCTGATTTAACCTATTGGAGCATCTGACGCAGAGGAAGACACCCTCCTCTTCACATGCCACTGGTTTGCTGGGACGCAAGCTCCCCTGGGTGCCTGCCTGCTTTCTTGGCTGCCATCTCGACCTCTGCGTCTCTTCCTCAGCACTCTAGCACCAGCACGATGGTGTCCTGAGATCTAACCTGACTCTTCCCTGGCACTCACCTCACGAACACTGGCCAGTAAGGAGCCAAGCACCCTCATTCCTGGACCCCTCTTCTTAGTGTGCACCTAGATACCCACAGCAGCCTTCTCCTGCTCTTACCTCAGGTTGTTCCTCAAATGTCACCCTCTCATCAGGGACTTCCATGGACACGGTGGTGTTTCAGATGCCCTCCCTCCCCCCGGCACCCTCTGTGCTCCCCCATACCACACATCATCCTCCAAAATACTTTGTATTTTACTTATTAGTTCCCTTGGCCCACAGCGATGCAGCTTCCTTGAAAGCAGGACCTAGAGAGAACACACGCTCAGTGATATCCACTGGAGGAGTGAAGGCATCAAAGGGCGAGGAAGTGGTCTTGTGTGTCTGAGCCCTTCTCCTTACCACATCTGAAACCTTAGCTTCCACTTCTTTATTCTCGTCAGCTTCGGGATGAGAAATGCCAGTTGAAAGACAAGCAAAATGAGGGGAAGACATCAGGAGCGATGAACCCTTGAAGGAGGAATGCAGGAAGGACAGAAATAAAATGGGAGAAATAAAGGAGAGAAGCGCTACCATGGAACAAGAGAGGCAGACACAAAAGGGGAAACGGGTAGAGGAAGCATGGGAAGAAGCTTCTGGAGCATCCTGCATATTGGTTTCACTTAAACTGTAAAGACCACAAGATACTCCATGGGACCTGAGTGCCACATCAGACCTCTCTCATGCATCACCACCAGGACACCTGGTGGTTTCAGGGACTCCCGTTTGGAAAGGCACTTGATAGCTCGGCACACGCACAGGCCCTCCCACTTTCTGGTTCCTCCATGGTGACCTTCCTGGGCAAAGCATATTTCCAAGTCTGTAACAGTGGGGACAAAACCATCGCGGGGCTTAACTGATCATTGGCGCAGAGTCCTTCTGTACTTGGGGTGACGTTATAGGCTGCACTGGTCCTTAACTCACCCAAGATTTGTCCTCCTTTTAGAGATTACTTAAAGACATGTACAGAGAGAGACAGGCAGCATCACACTGCCACGAGTGGAAGAAGCAGCATCAATGGGATCATCCCAGAGCCCTCATTTCTTTATTCTGGAAAGGAATTATGCTTTCCACTGGCCAGGAAGTAAAAGTAAAAGGCTACAAGCACTCTGCAACAACTTGCTAAATAAGTTTTTTGACACATGGCAACGAGTGATTAATCACTGTGTGAGGAGATTCCTATGGAGATGTGCTGAGATACGGATGCTGTCCATGCTTGATTAGACACTGCTTAAGGAACATGGAGGTGCGCCGCACAGTCTATTATTTCTGGCTATTTTGGTATTGCTGCTATATTTATTTTACACAGCTTTAAATTGGACAGAACTGATGAAGTCCATTTCACAAGGCCTGTCCCTACCAACAATGAGAGGGGAAAAAGAACAAGGCTATAAAGAATGTCTATTTGAGAGCAAGAGAAACGAGAGTGAAAGAGACTATGGAGAGTAGGACGACATTGCTCCTGTGTGTAAAGCTCTCTGCTTTACAGAGAAAGAACCGCAAGGGAGACGCCGGATTTCCTATGAGGCCGTAAGAAAACTGACCCATGTCTGCTGGCTAAAACCTTTAGGGTATCAAAGATAAACTAAGGCTAAGGCTTTCCAAGGGCTTTATTAATCCAAAATAGCCATGGATTTTATATCCACTCCCTTGTATGTGTGAGCACTGACTCTGGTCCAGGTACTGAGAAAGCAGACAGACACACCCCAGCCTCTTGGAGCCTACAGTCTAGTAAGGAGATATCCTCTGGATCCCCCAGTGCCATGTGTGCACGCTAGCCTGTGGCCTGTCACACCCTGTGTAAGAATCAAGAGTTGCAGCGGAGATTCAGCTCTCCAGGGTCACATTCCGCTTGACCGGCATGCTCAGACATGATGCGCCAGTCCAGCTGGAAAGGCATGGCTCGTTGGCTCCATTATTTCTGGAGAAGCGCTTCATCAACTTGTGATCTTCTGATGCCAGCCTCAGCACTGCCTGGTTAGTGCAAGGTTACTCAGATGCCAGTTTCCGGGAAATGTTTGGGCCCATGCCGTCTGCCAACAACTGTGTTAATTTACTTATTTCAGTTAAATTTAAAAAATCACTTTAAAAAAGCATGATTGAATTTAGGAATTATATTCCTCAGAGAATGAGTTATAGTTTTCTGTGTCCCTCAGGCCTCATTGTTCTTAACTTCCCCTTGTCAATGTTATTATGACTAGACTAATTCAATAATGAACTCATTCCCCATAAGAGCAACCAAATAATGCAGCATTCAGTCACACCTGGCTTCCCCAATCTGAGCAAGAAGGCTCTCCACCAATTTCAGCCTAAAACAGGGGATGTAATAAACATGCACACACACATACACACACTCCCACAAATAGGAAGAAAAAGGGAAGGAGAAGGACAGAGAAACAGGGGACAGTGTGGCAATGAAACAAATTAGAGTAATAGATTGTGGAAGAAAGGTTAAAAACTAACATCTAGGGTTCATTTCCAAAACAAAGGTCACAGCATATATGTCTTCATAATTGTCAAAGCGGTATAATATTTCACCATCCCCTTAAGTGTCTCAGGAATTTCTTCAAAATTTCCTGAACTTCTCAAGGAATCAAAAAACCAAGTGAAAAGATACAGAAGTACTACTTATTAGGCAGGAGCACTCTGGAGTACTAAAAACAATGGACATCTTAGCCATAAGGTGTTTTGGAAATGAAGGCGTTTACGGAATAATCCACCTTTGTATAAATGGCAACGCAGTGTGAAGGTACCATATTTATCACCTGTCCTCTTCAAAATTGTTCAAGCTTTCATTAAAGCACCAAAGTTTTGACATTTTAAGGAAGGTACAGACAGTATAAAGATCAAATGAAGGCTAGGCATGGTAGCTCAGGCCTCTAATCCCAGCATTTTGGGAGGCCGAGGTGAGAGGATTGTTAGAGCCCAGAAATTTAAGCAAGACAGCAAGATCTCAACACTACAAAAATAAAAAATAAAAAAAATTAGTTGGATATGCTGGCACATGCCCGCAGTCCCAGCTACTCAGGAGGCTGAGGCAGAAGGATTGCCTGAACCCAGGAGGTCGAAGTTGCAGTTAGCCATGATGCTTCCACTGTACTCTAGCCTGGGTGACAGAGTGAGACTCAACTTGAAAAAGACCAAATGCAGAGAGAACAAAATTAACTATCAAATTCCACGATGCTTCCACTGTACTCCAGCCTGGGTGACAGAGTGAGACTCAACTCAAAAAAGACTAAATGCAGAGAGAACAAAATTAACTATCAAATTTGAAAAATCATAAGAAACATTAAAAATCGAGATCAGCAAACCTATAAAAGAGAAAGGACAGTGCTGAATGCCCACGTTTCTCCCAGGGAAAACAAGGGGAAGAGATGGGGCTCAAATGGGACAAGACGGAGGGAGAGATGGGAAAGAGTGCCATGTACACGTGTGCCTAGTACACGTGACTTACAGTTGAGAGGAAAAATGAGAAAACGCAGATGTCCAAAAATGTGCAAGTCATTACAAAACAAAGTCTTTCTTATATCACAGAATGTTTGTTTGGGCATTAAAAGTAGTGCTTTCAAGGAGTGTTAATGGTTGCGGAAAAAATCATGTTTTCAAAGAGTATAAGTGATAAGGGAAGACAATATAAAATTATGACATTACATTAACCTGGTTTCCACTTTATAAAGAGAGAAATCACGTACACGGGTACATGCGAGGAGTCACATACACTCACATGCACAAAAGTCAGGGGAAAAGACAGCAAATATCACAGACTCTCGACTGAGGGCTTATGAGGAATATTTTCTGCAGGGAGCATATATACCTCTAAGATCTGAAAAAGTAAGTTCCTGAAGTTCTGTAGTAAGAAGAACTTAGCTTCGACAGCAGGAAAAATCTCCTGCCTAATGACATTAAACTTTCAGTGGAATTGTGTGGAATCATCTTCTCCATAACCTAAGGACATGTACTGGTTTCCTTCTTTTTAAGTACCAAGAACCTATTCTATAACATGACTTCACAGGCAGTGAGGTCTGGGTTTTGGAATAAGACACCAAGCTCAATCGTCTCTCCTACCTTGCAAAGTCCAGGTCTGCCTCCCGTGACATGGTGATGTTGGTCAGGTTCTGCTGGAGAACAAAGATGTTTCTGCACATCTTCTTGATGCCGGACTCGCTGATGCGCCTGAAGTACTGGGCGCCATTGATGAGGATGCAGGCGATCAGGTGTCCCAGGCCTGGCAGCACAGTGGGTGGGGGGAGAGGTGGGAGAGAAGCCAGGCTATAGCCTCCTGCAGACACCCGCACAGAGAACTGCTGGCTCCTCATCTGCTACACGTTCACATGACCAAAGAAGGCACATCTCTGGTGGCTGCATGTGCCTGTCTCACAGAGAATTCAGAGGAGCACCACACTGCCCTAGCAGTCGCAGGCGGGTGGGCTCTGCACCCACAGCCTGGCATTCCTTCATCTGGCACTGCCATTACACACCTACTGTCATCAGATCAGGGGCTCAGAGGACATGCCAGGCTGCTAGAAACAAAGTGCACAGGAGTGCCTGCTCTTCTGGACGCATGTTTGGGAAGCAGAGAACACATGCACATTCAATGGTTTGCTTGGCCTCTCCTTCCTTCTACAAAACAGAGGGGGACAATTTGGACTCAAAAGTTGATGGAGCCTGAGGCAGGAGGATCGCTTGAGCCCAGGAGATTGAGGCAGGCCTAGCAACATAGCAAAACCTTGGAGTGTATGCCTGCAGTCCCAGCTGCTTGGGAGCCTGTGGTGGGAGGATGGCTTGAGCCCATGAGCTAAAGGCTGCATTGAACCATGATTGCACCACCGCACGCCAACCTGGGTGACAGAGGGAGACCTTGCCTCTTAAAAATAGTTGATCAGGAACCTGTGTAAGTAAAAATAAATCAATAGAAAACGGGGCCTTAGCAATAATGCAAATCACCTCAACACTGACAAGTAAAAATAAATCAATAAGAAATTAGGTACTGGCAATAATGCAAATGCACCCCACACCCACACTGGCAGTGGGGTGCCTCTCTAAATGAGTAACTGAGGAGAATGAAATCAGAAACAAAGGGCAAAGGAAGAGTCAGTCACACATCTTCCACTGTGTTCCCAAGGGACACTGAGGGCATTTCTGGGGTTCCAAGGCTTCTCTCACATCTGAAGGGCTGTCTGTGGTCTATGAAACTGAGCAAAGGGCAACTCAGGACATCAATAAACTCAGGTCCTCTTCAGGACAGCCCACGTAATTAGGTTGAGAAATGCTGGTTCAGAGCAACGTGAGGCGCATATGGGGTACTATTTTTAAAAGTTAGATTTTAATTTTAAATGGAACTCGGTAAACGTGCCTTCCTTCTTTTCTTATTCCTGCAGTTGGACTCTAGCAGATACTTTTCTCAGAACCTGAAGCTGGTCTAGGCCCAGGCAGACCCGCTTTTGTTAGTTCTCTCTTCTGAAGTCATGGTCCCTTCAAAGGGCTCAGGGACTGAAAAGAGTGCAGGGCTAATCTTCAAGTTCAGGGCTCCCTCTGTCTTCAAAATGAGGCTTCCCTTGATGAAGGTGGGGGGGTGGGTGGAAGAGGCATTGTCCTGGCTGCAGTTACCTTCGCACAATACACAAGACTATACACTCGTATGTGCTACTATTTGAAAATGAAGAAAAATATTTTTACACAACCATGATTTCTGAAAGCTAGACAACTTATTTACATGAACAATTTCTGTAGGTCAAATGTTAGTGTCCTTCTCCCAGGCCCATGACTCTAGGTCCAGCTTTTACCTGCCATAGCATAATGTGGTTTGCCCAAAGTGTAGGCAGTGAGCGGGTACACTGTTTGCAGAGAATAAGAAATAACAATAAATTAAAGTAAATATGTTGAGGAAACACAAGCTGTAATAGGAATAATACTAATGTTGACACACAGGGCCGGGAAGAGACATGGTCAAGAGCAAAGAAGCAGCTCCGTGTAGCAGGGAAAAGTGAATCTTGGAAGGGCACTACGGCTGCAGGCTGGGGAGTATTATAGGTGCCATCAAATTTATAGTGCCATGGGGCTAACAGCTGGCCCTTTAATCACATTTTCTGGCTGAAGTCTTTTAGGGATAGTCATCATCAGGGCACATACCCATCTTTAAGTTGAATGGAAGAATAGGATCTTTTGGCCCAAATTTGCTGGAATATAACCGTTTCATAAATCAAACACTGGCACGAATTGTCAATTTGCCACATTCTTTGGATGATGTACCTTCTCATTTGTCTGAAATAACACTAGGTTAATTATGTGAGAGAACACAGGTCTACACACAAGCAAACCAAACCAAGTAAAAAGGGAACATAATTTGAGATCCTCACAGGGATCCTATGGGTAAAATTCACCATGAACATCATCTGGCTGGCACCACATTTTCCAGAACTGTGCAGGCCAATGTCTGCAGATGGCACCTCATGATCCTCAAACCCTTCCTTGCCTGCCTGCCTTTTGAAGGCATTTGGGGTGATAAAATGTGTTCTGTGAGAAAGCCTCCCATTCCAGTGATAACTGTAGCCAGTCAGGATCTCTCAGGATTCTCCACTCATTGTATATGTGTGCTTTTTCTTTTATGGGCTCCTCTTGAGTTAATTCGTGACCCACTCTGCACACTCCCTCAAATCTCATGAGCGGAGTGTCAGAGAGGCAGCCATCTGTTTTATCTTGGATTAAATCTCCTTATCAACCAGGAGCAGATGGTGGCCATATTGTTGTCTACCTAGCCATACACAGAGAGGATAGGTATTGCAGATTTAGTTCAAACAAGCAAACAAACAACTTTTACAACAAGTTTTGAACTTGATAATAAGAAAATCAAGAACACCTTCACCCTTCCTTCCCCCAAACTCCCTGAGGCAGAAGCAGGGTCTGACCTTCAAAGATATACTGGAATTTGTGCTGCTGAAGGCTGGCGCTCATGGTTTCCTCAATGGCGCTGATGTCTTTGTTGAGCTTGACCACCAGAGGGTCATAATCCATGCTTTCCACGTTAGCAACAATGGCATAGTTGCCCTCCTTTGCCAAGGGGATGAGATAGTGGAAACAGTGGACCCTGAAAGAGAGAGAGGGGGAGGGCAGTTGACCACAAATCCTTCGAGTGAAGATACTGATCTTGGGACTGAGACCAGAATAGCTGAAGCAGCAATGGCTCTGAACATTTTTTTTTTTGAGTTGGAGTCTCACTCTGTCACCCAGGCTGAAGTACAGTGGCATGCTCACAGCCACCCCAGCATCGATCTGCTGGGCTCAGGCGATCATTTGCCTCAGTCTTCCAAGTAGCCAGAACCACAGGCACACACTATCATGTCCAGCTAATTTTTTGATTTATTGTAGAGATGAGGTCTTGTCAAGTTGCCCAGGCTGGTCTTGAACCCGTGGGCTCAGGCAATCCTTTCGCCTAAGCCTCCCAAAGTGCTCGGATTATAGGCTTGAGCCCCCTGCCCCTTTTTCAGCCAGAAAGTCATCTCAGATTTTCTTATAGAACAGCTGAGTGATGCGACCAAGTTGGTCCCATGCTTTTTGCTTGTTCAGTCCATGCAGTGTTGGTAAGGAGATCTGATGGTCCTCTCAACACCAGGACAGTATGCATAATGTGAGAAGCATTCTCTCTACTAACAGATATTGCTGCAGCAAAAATTAGTGGCAGAGCTCACAGCTCTTACCAGTGTAGGCTACAGAAGGAGACTATGTGGATTTTGATGCACAGTCCCAACATGTTCCAGCTGTATGCCTTTTATGCCTTTAGGTGAGCTGCTTCTCGCTCTCTGCCTCCATTTCTTCACCTGTGAAGTGGGATGGTAATGACACCGACCTCCCAGGTTAAAGCACAGTGTCTAGCACTTGCAGAGTGCACTGTAAGTGTTGGCTGTAGTCACTAATCTTACATGGGTTGCTAATAATTTAAGCAAATCACCTGCTGAACATCCATGAATGTGTTAGCATTGTGCTAGGCCCTGGGAACAGAAGACACTTCATGACCTTCAAGACGCCACAGCCCACTGTAGCACATGGAGAAAAAAACAACTCCAGGAGAACAGTCTCTCTCCAAGCACATCTACACAGGGAGCATGGGTGTCAGGGAAGGTTCATGATAGGACGTGACTCTTGAGTCTCCTGGCATTTGTCCGAGGGAGCTTGAGGAAGGAGGGCATTTCTATGCTCAAATGGCCCAAGGCAGTTTGGTCACACCCGACTCTCAGGTAGATGGTAGTTCAGATGAACTCTGAAGTAGGCGAGGGCTGGCTACACTCCCAAGGACGTTTTAAGTAGTAATGAAATCTCAGTCTAAATTCTGCCACACATATGGGCAGCATTTATTCTGAACCCCCATCACCTAAAGATCCCCAAGCCAACGTCAGCCCCGGGCAGGCACAGCACAGTCCCGACTCTGCATTGATGCAGGCACTCTGCTCATGGAAGTTTCACTGGAGGTCGCCAGGAAGATGATTCAGAGTCAGGGTTCTGCCACTCTCAGAGCAGGCCTCGGGTCACAAGGAATATTCCTAAACGAGCGACTGCAGAAGCCTTGGGATTTACTCCTAAGGACTCAACAGCAAGCCTTGCTCACCATCTTTCTTCATTTAAATCCAGATTCACTGAGAAATAATTTATCAACAGTAACATTCCTCCTCGTTAGAAGGCAGTTCTGTGAGTTCTGACAAATGCAAACCATATGACCCCACCAGAATAAAATGACAGAAAGCGACTATCATCCCAAGTTCCCTTGTGTCCCCTTTCAGTCAGTCCCTACTCAGCCCCGAGCCTTAGGCAAGTGCTGGTCTATTTTCTGTCCCTACAGTCTTTTCCAAAATGCCATGCAAGAGGAATCATACCGGATACAGCCTTTGAGCTTGGCTCTTTCACTGTGTATGCGGTATTCAAGACTGTTCTATGCTGCTGTTGCTCTTTTCTGTTGCTGGGTAGCCTTCCACCAAATGGATGGACCAGTTTAGCCACCCACCAGTTGACATTTAGGCTGTTTCCAGTTTTGGATGGTTATAAATAAAGCTACTTCATGTACAGGGGTTTGCATAAAAATAAATTTTCATTTATCTTGGGTAAATACTCAGAAGCGAGATTGCTGGATCATGTAGTAAGTGCCTATTTAATGTGCTGCTTTCTGAAGGAGTGTGCCGCCTTGCTTTCCTACTGGTGGTGTATGGGTGTCCCAGTTGCTCTGTCCTCACCAGCTCCCAGTGCTGTCAGTTAAAAAGATTTTTTGGGGGGATCATCCTAATGAGACCTCTAATGAGAGATGCATAGTGTTCACTCATTGTGCTTTTAATTTGCATTTTCCCAATGACTAATGATGTTGAGCATATTTTCACATGCTTGTTTTCTATCCAGATATCTTTGGTGAACTATCTGCTCAAATCATTTGCCCAGTATTAAAAATTGGGTCATTGTTTGTTTGTTATTAAGTTTTAAGAGTTCTTTATCTAGCTGGGCTTGTTGGCTCAGCCTGTAATCCCAGCACTTTGGGAGGCTGAGGTGAGTGGATTGCCTAAGCCCGCGGGTTCGAGACCAGCCTGGGAAAACTGGCGAGACTTCGTCTCTACAATAAATAAAAAAATTACCTGGGCGTGGCAGCACATGCCTGTAGTTCTGGCTACTTGGAAGGCTGAGGTGAAAGGATCACCGGCGCCCAGCAGGTCAATGCTGGGGTGGCCATGAGTATGCCACTGCACTCCAGCCTGGGCAACAGAGTGAGACTCCTTCTCAAAAGATAAATAAATAAATAAATAGAGTTTTTTACCTATTCGCATACAAGCCCTTTATCAAATATGCATCTTGCAAATATTTTCTTCTGGTCTTTAGCTTGTCTTTTCATCTTAATTTTTAATATTGATGAAGATCTACTTATTATTATTTTCTTTTATAAAATGTGCTTTTGGTGTCATGTTTAAGAAACTTTCCCCCAGACAAGGCCACATTCTTTCCTCTGTTTTCTTCTAGATGTTTTAGGTTTTACATTTAGTTCCATGATCCATTTTGCACCAAGTTTTATATAGGATATAGTATTATGTTCTTATCACCTGCGCATGCAAGAGAATCCAAATATCTTGATTACTGTTCATTTTCACTGATAAGTGCTCATCTAATTAACTAATGGCTAATTTCACCAATACAAACTCATCCTTACACTCATGTACTAATTGGTAAAATGTGTAGTTTTGATCAGGATACCAGTAATGGCACTGATAGAGGCCTCCTCTAGAATGTGACTTTTCTGATGTCAGGAAAGTTGACCGGCCCTGAGGTGGGAGGCATGACGGGGGCAACTGATTGTACCTGTGGTTGAAATGTCAAAGAAGGAGCACGTTGTTCAAAGTAAAACCAAAGCCTCAGAACTTGTGAGCCCAGACAAGGGCAGGCCGTGCAAAAGGCCCGAGGCTGTGAGTGGAGAATGTTCTGAGGGAGATGAGTGGCTCCTTCCTATTGCCCAGATCACCTGACAAGGCCTGTGGTGAGGTGTGTGTGTTGGGGGGACAGGCAGGGTTGGGTCAGCATAAGCTTAGGAGGCTGTTGGAGGGATCACCCTGGAAGTTGTGGGGAGACAGACTCAGGAGAATGCCAGAGATGAAGGATGCAATCTTGAGCTTTGGTCACATTGACCTGGCACAGGGTAGGAGTGAATGACTGGGAGAGAACAGAAGTGACTGGAGTCCGCAGACTAGCTCAGCAGTTTTCAGGACCTGGAGGTGAGCTTATGAGATCCTGAAGCTACTGGCAGAAAGGAGGGCTGACCACTGCTCAAGGCACCATCTACATCTTCCCAGATGAGTAGAGATTAAAAAAGAAATTAAGACAGTCATCAGTGAGTGTCAAACTCAAGCAGCATTTTTTCTTCTTGTAAATTCTGGCATGTTGTTGCTGACCTTCACATGACTTAAGGCATTAAGGTTTTCTGTAGACACTGCTGATTACACAGCAGGATGGTTGATTTTCAGAGGCGCTCGGAGCCCAGTGGTAACAGACAGTTGCTGCTGAGCCCACTAAGAGCCCCCTGAGGGTGAGTGAAATCAGCTGATAAAGGTGACATTTTTGGCATCTTGGACTCAAATGGCGACTTAATTTTCTTCCTCTAAAGTCCAAATAGGAAAAAACTGGCAACAGTGCTTAATGGTCTCACCATGTCTTTTATCTCTTGGGGGCACCATTTGCCTTCTGCTTCCCGCTGTGGAAAGGGGCTGTATGGCGGCTGAACGTGACCTCCACTGACGCAGGTAAAATTTCAAATGCTCTTTGGGTAGGTCTTTCAACATATAGCCTGCTGGATTTGAGAACAGTTTTTGGTTTGAACTTTAACAACGTTAAAGAAAAATACAGGCCATGGATATAAAGATATTTTGAGGACTAGGGCACATTTTGGGCACATGCAGTTGTTCTGGACTTCTCGCTAATTTCTTTTGAGTTTCTTCTTTTCTGTCTGTGCTCTCTTACTGTGGTGGCCTCTTGGCTATAAGAGCCAGAGACAGCAAGTTCGTCAGTCTCTCTTCCTTACACCAGTGCTGAAACACAGGGTCTGTGTCTGATTCTTTTTTACAGCAGAATGGGAACAAAATAAACACTACTGGTTGATGGGAAAGCTGTAGGTCACAGTGACTGTGCTCTCAGACACATGCAGTGGGCTAGTAAGGGGACTTCTGTGTGAAATGGCATCTACAAACCAAGTTATTTTCTCTAAAGAGCAATAATTTTCTTTGTAGAAACAGAACTTACTTTATCTGGGTTCGGTTTCAACCCAGCTGACTATTACTCAACCAGGTCTTCATGGGCAGGGACAGTCAAATGACTGACAAGGAAGAGCTGGCGGTCTCTCATGGTCACACACCCAGGGTATCAGTAGTAGCCTCACTCTGGCGTTACTGTACCATGGTGTCACGGCTGTGTGAGGTCTGTCTTGTTCATTTTGTGTCAGCACTGCACAGACCAAAGAGTTGTCAATGTGACAAAGAGAGATAAGTGTCCCACATTCCTTCACGAAGCCTCTGTGGAGCTCTCCGCTACATTATGGACCACACCCAAGAGGAACAGAGATGAAGGAGGTGTGCTCAGAAGAAGGCAACCTGAATGCTGAAACTACGGCACACGAGGAAACGAGGGACCTTAATTTAGAAACATACACGTTTACTGCTCTCAGTAAGAGTCAAGATAATTCTGTATCCAGGAATCTGAAATTCAATATTTCTTGTGATTCATTCTTAAAATATCCTTTTCTGTTTTTAGACTATTGTTGAAGGAGATATAGCAACAGGTGTGAAAGTGCAGTTTCTTGTAAAATTAATAAATAATGACTAAGGCATGTGCAGCATTATTAAGAATAGTGTTGACAAGATACAAAAACATAAGGGCAGAACAGGGCTAAGGACTGAAAAGACCTTACGCAAATGTGTTGCAAATATCCCATTTGGAACGAACTACAGTATAAGTAGACAGTTCTGAATACAGAACACGTCATGTAACCACACAATCAATAGTATGAATTCCAGGAGTTGTGATAGATATTAATTGGGTATTCTTTTATTTTTCTTTGCAACCCAGGTAACAGAATACCACTGGGTGTGTTTATTTCCCTTTATCCACTGCATATATCTGTTCACAGAAAACCCCTGATTTATTTTAAAGTCCACTTGTAAATAAATAAAAACCCAAACTAAAAATTATAAGACAAATCAGAAAATATATAGAGTCTTTATTTCGGGACAGATTAATGGAAAGAATAAGATCAGAAATAATGCTGAGCAAAACAGATCCTAAACCTGCATTGCTCTTTCTTTTGTGCCTCTTGCAAGGTGCTCACACGCAGTACAGGGTGACTTGCTGGGCAAGGTAAGGAAGGGCTAAAAGCAAGAGGCACTTGCAGGAGTGACAGCAACACCCCTGAAGGAAATCCAGCTTCCAACTGGATCCCAACGTATTCTAGAGGATCGCCTGTCAACCAATGTCCTACTGACATTTTAAAAACCTAAGTCTAGTAAAGGCTTCAGGTGAAAAATGCAATATTCTATTATCCCTAGTAACATTTCAGAGCAACACAGAACAGAATGTATGGCCATAGCATACACCTTCTGATCCTGAGGTCTTTAAAGCACGTGTCTGACATGACTGCCTAGATGTTACAGGCATTACCAGCGGACGCTCCCAAGAGGGAAGCTTGGTTTCTACCTGCACCTCAGTCTTCGTTGCCTGAGACCCACAGTGCCTCTGGCCCCAGGGCAGGTGGTTCCCCCGAGTCCTTCCTGTCACTGCCACTGGCCCATGTGCCCAATCAGTTTATCAGCACACTGTCAGCTCTACTGCCAGGCCCTGTCCCAAATCCAGTTCTTGCCACACCCCACCTCTGTCACCTCGGTGCCCACGACTGCCCTCAGCTGCCCTCCCCCTTCCATTCCTAGTTCTCCCTGCAATCCCTTTTCATACAGCAGCCAGGGTGATCTTTACACATGTTCATTAATTAGATACCATCTCTCCTCTGCTTAAATTCCTCCAGTGTCATCCTAATGTCACAATATTTATGACGTCTGAACCATTCACTTGGTCTGTAAGACCCTGAAACACATCCTTCGTGATCTCACAAGGCCCAGTCAGGCTTCTGCACCTCCCCTGCATCCCCCTCTGCTCCTCTCCCGCCCCCCCCCGACCTTGATCCTCAGCCTACAGCCTATCAGGCCCCTCTCCACTCTCAGGAAAGCCACGCTTGGTTTTGTCTCAGGACCTTTGTGAGTGTGGCTCCCTCTGCCTGAATGCTCTTCCTCTAGCTCTTCGTACAGATGACTTCTACTTGCTTTATCACATTTCCTCTGACCACTCTATCTTAAAAAACAAAAAAAATGTAAAAATCCAGCCAGGCGCTGTGGCTCATTCCTGTAAATCCCAGCATTTAGGGAGGTCAAGATGGGAGGATTGTTTGAACTCAGGAGTTCAAGACCAGACGGCAATGTAGCAAGACCTTGTCTCTTAAAAAAAAAATTTGGCCAGGCATGGTGGCATGTACCTGTAGCCCTAGCTACTCCAGAGGCAGAGTCTGAAGGATCACCAGAGCCCAGGAGGCCAAGGTTGTGGTCAGTCATGATTGTGCCATTGCACTTTAGCCTGGGTGAGGGAGATTCCAAATTAAAATAAATAAATAACTACAACCCCTCCTCCTAATCCCCTCCAGGTACTCCCAGGCACTATCCAGTGTGACAGCGCCAGGCCATGTGGGCTACTGAACACCTGAAGTGTGGCCAATTCAAATTGTGATGTGCTGCCTGGGCAAAACAAGCAAAAAGTGCAAGATACAGTCATTACATTTATTACATGCTGAAACAATATTTTGGATATATAACATCACTGAAATAAGGTGTTACAATTCATTTTACCTGCTTCCCTCTTTTTCGAATGTGACCCTCCTTGACTACTGGAGTGCCTTAGTGAAAGTATCAGCGGCAATGAAGTTACCATAACTGCAAAGCTACCATGTTTGGAGCACTTACTACATGGCTGGAATTGTGCTACTTATTATTTAATTGATAAAATCTCCATAAGTTAGAAATGGCCATTTTTAAGATGAGGAAACCAAGGGTTTGTCAAGTTAATTAACCGACCTAAGATTGTTAGTCAGATGGTATGGACATTCCAGTCCAGATCATTCTGACTTTATAAGCCATGCCAGGTCTGAATCCCCTCGGTCACAATATTCCATGTACTCACATACTTTAAGAATGACCAGCTAGGCTGAGGTGAGTGGATTGCCTGAGCCCGCGGGTTTGAGACCAACCTGGGCAACTTGGTGAGACCTCATCTCTACCATAAAATCAAAAAAATTAGCTGGGTGTGGTAGCTCATGCCTGTAGTTCCAGCTACTTGGAAGGCTGAGGCAGAAGGATCGCTGGAGCCCAGCAGGTCGAGGCTGCGGTGGCCGGGAGTGTGCCTTGCACTCCAGTCTGGGTGACAGAGTGAGACTCCAACTCAAACAAACAAACAAAAAAAGAATGACCAGCTAAGGCAATCATCATCATCATCATCACTTTAGGTATTAAAAAAAGGACAAAAATCAATCATAGGAGCCAAAAATTATGATGATCCTCTCCAGAAACAAACAAGTGGCTTAGGAACCCTGATGCATCCAGATCGCCAAGTCCTGTGCTCAGTTGTGCCCTACCTCACTTCCAGGTGCAGGACTAGCAGGCAGCGGTCGGCCATCTCCTGGAATGTCTTGGCGAGCTCGCTCAGGGTCTGAGTGATCTGCTCTGATACTGGGGGGAGATCTATATTCACGTGGCTGTCCTGAGCAGGAGAAGGCACTGGAAAAAGGAGTGAAGACAAAACACCGATCATTTCATTGGCTGCCTACAGATGATTTTGCAGTGATACATGACTCTCTTCATCTTGCTGTTCTTACCAACTTGGCTAATACTGATGATGTTGACAGCACGAGAAGTCCAAGACACATTAGACTATTTCTATGCTTGATTAAACCCAGAAGCTCAGCAGACGGTCATGAATCAATTGACCAGAGCCTCAGAATTGGAGTGGCCTTCCCTGGAGTATGGCCTGGCCGCTTGGTCTGCGCTTGTGTGTTTTGTGCACCTTCAAGGACTGTTCAGCTAGACCATACACTCACACAAACGTTGCTGAAGGGAAACTCAAGCCCTTCGAGGCAGCTTACTCCAGCTCTGAAGATCTGGCCATCTTACACCAAGTCAGTCTCTGTCTTACCAACTTCTAATGACTGGCTTCAACCTCACTTGGCAACCCTTATCACATGTGCCAGTACTTCAAATATTGAAGATATCTCCTTGGACTTTTTTGAAGTCTTCCCTCTTCCAGGCTAGAGGGCCACTGTTCTTCAACCATTTGTCCAGTGATTGGATTGAGTCGTTTTATAATTCTCAAAATTACCAACCAGCACATTCTGGTTTCTCTATATTTCCCTTGAAATGTAGAACTCAGGACCAAGTCTAGAGAGAACGACCAGCTCCCTTTTCCAGGCGCCATTCTGCTTGTTCTGCAGCCTAGAAACTGGGGTGAAAGGGGTGGTGTGCTGCGTACCCCTCTCACTCATTTATATCTTATGGCCAGGCCATTTATATCTAAAAGCCCTGACAGGGTTTGGCTGGAAATTCTGATAAAGCTATCTTCTATATTTCCCCAAAATAATTTATAAAAATGTTTAACAACATTTGCATATTTCTGGACTTCCAGTTCCCACAAATTTTTCAAAGGTCACCAACAATAATCTGGTAATCTCATCCAAAATATCTCTTTGCTCTCTACAGCCTCAAGGGTTGGTGTTAAGTCTCCAGTGCCTACTTTATGTGACTAAGAGCTAATTATTTAAATTCTCTCTGCCTTATTTTCCTACTCTGTGAAATAGGGGATACCAGTACCTATACCACAGTGTTGAATGAATTACTATAGGTGATAGAGAACTACAGCACATAACATTCATCCAATACCAATGTCCATAAGAAACACAGGCAGCGGTTACTATTCTTCTGCAGGTTATCACTTAAGCTTAATTACAGCAGCAATAGAGTTACAAAATCATACATCCATTTTGAAGTTCTATTTCCAGTATTTTTTGCTATTTTGCCTGAAAATCCTCCTCTCTTTCATAGGATACAGTCTTTTGGAAGAAGGGCTCCCTGGACTTAGGTACATGGGATGTGTGCAGCATCACTGACCAACTCAAGAGGCTGTTTCCTCCCAGGTTGGGAGCCAGGGTCAGGCTGCAGTGTTGGCTATGGCCTTTCCATGCAACTTCCATGCTTAGATGTTGCCAAGCCCAGAGAGGGCCCAGGTAGACAATTGACAATCCAGACTTACGAGATCCAGTTCTGTGGAACCAGACTCTAATAAAATAACACGTCAAACATAAAAACACATGTTGCTCGGGAAAGCTGACATGTGAGAGGAAGGGAATGTGGCCATGCAGAATTTAAATGACACCGCCCTTGTCATCATCCTCATGTCTCCTGATGATCTGTGGGAGGCTAGCCACACGACACTGCGTTTCCCCTCTGATGTTAGCACTAGTTATGTTTGATGGCAAGGCAAGAGCACTGCCTTCAGGACGTTTCCATGGAGCAGGCAGTGGTAAGCAACATTGCTATGATGTTTCAAAGCATTTTAGGACTTTTCAGCCTTTGGCTTCCTCTCATGTGACACTGACTATGGCATGGGGAGTTATCTATGAGGTGAGAAGCAGCAGAAATCAGACTTTGATATCTCACTCGTGGTCTGAGGTCCAAAGCTATACTAATCAACCAAATTCCATCAAAAGTATTCAGGACAAATCCTACCAAGAAACTAAAGATTTCCCTCTCCTATTATATAAATATGTAAATCATCACGTGGCTATTGACAACTGTCAAACTACAAATTAAAAAAAAAGGAAAAAAAACCTCACGCCTGTATGCCTAGCACTATGGGAGGCTGAGGCGGGAAGATAAGACAATATAATGAGACCTTGTCTCTACCACAAATAAAAAAAATTAGGCAGGCATGGTGGTGCATACCTGTAGTCCCAGCTACTTGGGAGGCTGAGGCAGAAAGATCACCTGAGCCCAGGAAGCCAAGTCTGCAGTGAGCCATGATCATGCCACTGTACTCCAGCCTGGGTGGCACAGTAAGACCCTGACTCAAAACGAAAATCCTAGTAGAGTAAATCTATGGCAAGATTAGCTGCCAAGGTAAAACTTGTGATGAGCAAGATCTGAATAGTAGCACGCTGTGCATTTCATTTGACTACAATCTATAGCAAACACGTAACAATATATTAAAGTAACACAGAAAATCATGCCCAGAGCTCTACTGCAAAGTTGGCATGTGAATGCACAGGAGCTCCCTGAAATTTACAAAGTTTTCTTAACACGAAGAAATATATTGAGTAAAGAAACGCTAAGCATGGCAAGTAAGACAACACATAACAATAAATTAGCTCTTAAATGTCAAATGGAAACACAAAAAGGCAAAGCTCACAGAATTTGCATGGAAGATTACAGTTAAGATATGTATGTGTTACTGGGAACACACACACACATTTGTACGCATCCTTTGGAGGCTACATGGTTATACATTTATCTCAGGTATCACTCTTCGTATCAGCAGACCCCACAGGTATTGGACTTTAAAAATATTGGTACTTGGTTACTTTATGAAGACATGCACTTTGAGTTGTTTTTCTAATACTGGGGAGGGTGACATCAGATCATTCATGATAATCCTTGTTCCTCTGATAGCCACTGCATAAACCATGCATCTTTAAGTCTCCTAGCTGTTTATGTCAGGGTAACTGTGGCTTTTTCTACTACATAAATTGATCAGTCTATATGAGGAAGGTGAACATTGATCTCTGGAGCAGTCATTGCTGTTTTGGTGAATTAGTAGACATTTCCAATTCCCTTCTCCCACGCTCACTTCACTGTAGACTCTGGAAAGCTAAATGTTTATGCTCCCAGCCCTGTTTGTTGCTAGAGCATGTGTCTTGGTCTATCTCCTGATCCCCTAAGTAGAGTCATCTGTGGTTTCTGGGAGGTCTTGTTTTTCCTGATAAAAGAAAAGAGTTAAAGTTGGTGCTACTCCTTTCTCCTTCTTTCCCCCCTTTTCCTAATTTGCATGTCATACCGGAGGCTATAGTAACCATCTTGCTATAAGAGGGAAAGACTAAGAATCAAAGAACTAAGTACTGAACTAAGTACTGCTGAACCACTGGCCAACACCAGCAACTGCTTGCTTTCAGACTTCTTGCTATATTAGGAAAACAAGTACCTCTTCAAACCACTGCAAATTAAAAAAAATAAAGTTAAAGTCTATTTTTAGTCTCTGAAATTTTAAGTTTTAATTATTATCTTCTCAGATCAAAACCTTATTTGTTTAACTCTCTTATACCCTCTTATTTATTATTAACTCCGCAATCCCTTCATTTTCTCCTAGTAGAATAGGTCCTTGGCATGGATTGCACAGTTGAGCCTCTTAACTACACTTTCGCCAGAAACCTCAACCTCCTTGAATATTCTTCTTTCACTCAAACTGTCTTAAAACCCAGTGTTACTCTGGGTCAATTGTATAGCTCATCCTTTAAAGGAAAACAAAAGAGACTGTTCCCTAATACCAAAACCAGACCAAGGCTCAACAACAACAAAAAAGAAAACTACAGGCCAATATCCATGACAAACACAGATGCAAGAATACTAACGAAAAAATTCACCAACATTTTAAAAAGATCAATTACCATAATCAAGCAGGATGCAAGGTTGGCCCAAGATACCCAGATCAATAAATGTGACACATCATATCAACAGAATAAAGGACAAAAACCATATGATCATCTCAATACATGCAGAAAAGGCACTTGATAAAAATTCAACAATCCTTCATGATAAAAACCCTCAGCAAATCGGGTACAGAAGGAACACAACTCATGATAAAAACCATATATGACAAGTCCACAGCTAATATACCAAACAAAAAAAAATTGAAAGTCTTTCCACTAATATCTGGACTAAAACAAGTATCAATGCTTTTATTCCCTGTAGTACTGAAAGTTCTAGTCAGAGCAATTAGGCAAGAGAAAGAAATAAAGGGTATCCAAATTGAAAAGGAAGAAGTCAAATTATCCTTGTTTGCAAAAGACATGATACTATATTTAGAAAAACCTAAAGACTTAACCCAAAAACTCTTAGAACTGATAAATTTAGTAAAGTTGCAGGATACAAAATCAACATACAAAAATCAGTAGGATATCTATCTATATGCTAACAGCAATCAATGTGCAAAAGAAATCTGGAAAGAAATCCTATTTACAATAATTATAAAAATATCTAGGAATATATTTAATCAAAGAAATAAAAGATCTCTACAAGGAAAACAAAACACTGATAAAAACATTGAAGAGGAAACAAAACAGTGGAAAGTTATCCTATGCTTATGGATTGGAAGAATTATATTGTTAAATTGAATAATACTTTAAAAATGGCTATATTACTCAAAGTGATCTACAGATTTAATGCAGTCTCTATCAAAATACTAATAACATTGTACACAGAATTAGAAAATAAATTCTGTGAAGACTAGAAAACAAATCCTAAAATTTGTGTGGAACCACGAAAGACTCAGATAGCTAAACCAATCCTGAGCAAAAAGAACAAAGGTAAAGGTATCACACTACTTGATTTCAAATTGTATCACAAAGCTATAGTAACCAAAACAGCATTAGTACTGGCATAAAAACGAACACATGGAACAATGGAAGAGAATAGAGAACACAGAAATAAATCCACACACTTACAGTCATTTTTGACAAAGGTACCAAGAACATACATTGGGGAAAGCACAGTCTCTTTAAAAATGGTGCTGAGAACACTGGCTATCTGTATGCAGAAGAATGAAACTAGATCCTCATCTTTTACCATACAAAAAAGTCAACTCAAAATGGATCAAAGATTTAAAGGTAAGACCTGAAACAATGAAACTACCAGAAGAGAGCATTGGGGAAATGCTACAAGACACTGGTCTGGGAAAAGATTTTTTTGGTTAAGACCTCAAAAGCATAGGCAACAAAAGCAAAAACAGACACATGGGATTACATCAAGGTGACAAGCTTCTGCATTGCAAGAGAAACAATCAACGAAGTGAAGAGACAACATACAGAATGGGAGAAAATACTTTCAAACTATCCATCCAACAAAGGATTAATCACCAGAATATATAAGGATCTCAAACAACCAAATAGCAAAAACCCCAAATAATCCAATTAAAAAATGGGCAAAAGACCTGAGTAGACTTTTCTAAAAAGAAGACATCCAAATGCCTAAGAGGTATATGAAAAAATGTTAAATGCCACTAATCATCAGGGAAATGCAGATCAAAACCACAATGAGGCATAATTTCACCCGAGTTAGAATGGCTATTACCAAAGAGATAAAAAAAAAGGAAGAAAGCAAAAAACAAATACAAAACAAATGATGGCAAGGATATGAAGAAAGAAGAATGCTTGCACTCTGTTGGTAGGGATGTAAATTAGTACAGCCACTATGGAAAACAGTATGGAGGTTCAAAAAACACTAAAAATAAAGCTACCACATGCTACAGCAATTCCACCGCTAGGTGTATATCCAAAAGAAAGGAAGTCAGTGTATCATTCACAATAGCCAAGACACGGAATCAACCTAAGAATCCATCAGCGGATGAATGGATAAAGAAAAAGTGGTACATACTTGTACCTAATGAAATATTACTCAGCCATTAAAAAAGAATGAAATCCTGTCATTTTCAGCAACATGAATGGAACTGGAAGTCACTGTGTTAACTGAAAAAAGCAAGGCACAGAAAGAGAAACATCACATGTTCTCACTGACATGTGGGAGCTAAAAAGGGGATCTCGTGGAGGTAGACAGTGGGATGGTGATCACCAGAGGCTCAGAAGGAAAGGGAGGAAGGGGAAAGAGGAAAGTTGATTGATGGGGACAAAAATACAGTGAGGTAGAAGGAACACATTCTAGTATTTGATAGCATAGTAGGGCCTGTATAGCTAACAGTCATTTATTGTGCATTTCAAAATAGCTAGAAGAGAAGAACTGTAATGTTCGCAACATAAACAAAAGATACATGTTGAAGGTGCTGGATGTCCCAGTTACGCTGATTTGGTTGTTACACATTGAATGCATGTGTCAAAATACTACATGTATGGCCAAAATATGTACAATGACACATCAATACAAAAAAAGGTAATGATTGCTTCCACTAAAATGTTTTGGATTTTAATCCAAAGAGCAGCTTTTCATACCACCTGTCAATCCTTCACAAGTGCATGGCTGGCTCCTTCCCTTTCTCACAGCGTTTCCAAGTCCACACGGCTCTCCTCAGGCCCTCTCTCTGACCCACTCCCCATCGCTTCTCTCATGAGGACCTGATTCTTATAAGGACGCCAAAAGAATTGTCAACATTCGCTTTCTCTGGTGTGTCTTGTATTAACTCTTCAATGTGCCACAATCTGATTTCTGCCTTCATCTTTTTATTCTAGAATTATTCTGATAAGGGCCATCAACGATATTCTAGCACCCACTGGGTCTTTTTCAGACCCAATCCCACAGAGGCTCTCAGCTCCATTTGAATTCACTGGCCATTTACATCTTGAAATGATGTCTTTTTTGGGCTTATGCATCACCGTATTCTTCTGGGTGTTCTTTGACCTCTCTGACGTTTCCTTCACTGCACCTTTTTCCTTTCATCCACCCATAAATGCTGGTGTTCCCAGGGATTTTTTTCCTCTATTGATCTTTCTTACTTGCCACTATGCTCTGAGTGAGGTCATCCATTTTCATAGTTCATCCTATTATCTGTAAAATGATGACTCCTAAACCTCATTTGATTAACTATTTGCAAGACATCTTTACCTGTACATCCCATAGGCATCTCAAATGCAATGTGTTCAGAACTAACCTAATTATCGCTCCTTAACATCTGTTCTCCATCCTGAATTATCTTTCTGTAGATGATACATCCATCTAGGATTTTAAGCTGCTACTCTGAGTATAATTTTTGACTCTCTCCTCTCCAGCAAAGACTGACTTCTGTAAATTTTATTTACTAAATATTTTTTTAATTTTTATTTTCTCTTTTCTATATTTACTGCCACTTTCTTGGTTTAGACCTCATCTCTTCCACGGGCTACTGCAATGGTCTCCCACAGGCATCTTTGCTTCTTGCCTGGCCCCCTTTCATCTAAGTACGAGTCGGATACATTGTATTATTTATCTAAAACACAAATCTACGTTAATTTCCTGTGTAAGTACATCACTGCTCCCATTCCTCATGCCATTCAGTCCCAGTGCCATAGCAAGGATTCCCAGGATTTCTGGCTTCTGCCCCACCCTCCAGCGTCTGTCTCTCACCACTTTCTCCTTTACTCCAACTTACTCTGTCCCCAGCCTTGGCCCCTTGACCTACCAGCTTTTTGAAGCAAATTTTCTAAACATATTGTGCTGACTCATGATTCCATATCTTTGATGGTTCTTATTCCTCTTTCAAAACTATTCATGCTTTCTGTGGCTCAGATCAGTGGCTCTTCTAGATGGCTTTTCTCCACACAATTCTAGTGTAGTAGTTATAGTCCATTAACTATGTCTCCCTCCAGATCACAACTATAACTTTCTCTGAGTTTTCTGAGTATAATCTGGGAAAGAGTGGGTGTTTACAACTATAACTTTCTCCTGAGTTTCCTGAGTATAATCTGGGAAAGAGTGGGTGTGGAAAAGTAGCTCATTACAGCTGGTTTCCTGGGCTCCCCAGGAATGTAACAGAAACAAAGTTCAGAGCAGTTCTGGGCAATCTCTACCGCCCAACTTCTTCTCCTAGAAATCATGTTATTTTAAATCTCAGGGGCTGTCTATACACTTTGCAGCACTGAGACCTGGGGTCCCTCCTTATTGTTGATATAAGATCCTGGCATGTGAACCACCAGCAGTATTTCTCAAGGCAAGTCAGCATCCCAACTGTCATGGAGGAGCAATCAGCTGAGGACATTAGGATGTCTCAAGTGGCTCCACATCCGAATATTACCCAGACTGTAATCTGTTTAGGTCTTAAAATTAGTTAAAATTGGACTCATTCAGACCCAGAAGAGCATCTGTTTTCAAGGATGCAGCTGCTACACTTTCAATGGCAACTTACTGTTGCCTCTGTGACTTCTTTAATTGACTCATATGAGAATGTCCTTGTGCATCTGCAATATTATCTAAAATTGGTACAGTATTAGCTTTGACTTGTATCAACTGTCATGAAAGTGATCAATTGAAAAGAGGAAGATGGTTATGTCGGCAGGAAAAGAAATTCAAACTTTTTAGAAGATAGAAAAAGACACCAAGGAATGAACCCATGAGGTTTTCTCACTGGAAACATTTTAGAAGATCAAATTTTGGTATAAAAATTATTTCTGAATCTTCTTCCTGTTTTTACAGAGGTGACAGATACCACATAATGATTTCTATTCTAACTTGGGATAACGTAATTTAATTTTGAATCTTCAATTTTCCTATTTAGGTCACTGTAGTTATAGTACCTTCCTTACTCCCACCACAATGTGTTATCAGGTCTTGTAATGATTCTGAAATCCTTTGATGCTGGCCCCTGGCTGAACACTTAAAAAAAAAATAACAGTAGGAATGCTGATTAGGCCTGGGACATGAACGCATGGGGCTTACAAAGTCAGTGGGATCTGTGACAGGAGACTGCCGCGTAACCCCTTCCTCTCCCAAGATGCCTAAGGGACATGCTACTATCAAGCCTGAAACTGGGGTTGGGTTTATAAGCGTCAGATACTCAACACCCCAGTTCCAAGTTGGAACTTCAATGCCTGCCAGCTCTATCCTTACTCCTCATAACTTCTTTGTACACTTTCCCTACTTTGTATTCGTTGCCTTGAGTTATTTGCAAACCTTTACAAGCTAACCTTCCTCTACCACAATGCTTTGTACACTGTAGGTACTTACTGTTTGTTAAATACATTATTTATCTATTTATAAGTCTACTGGCCTTTGGAATGGAAGGTGATCATCACATGCTAAAGTATCTATCACATTATTACCATCTAACTTGAACTTTCTTGGAATTGAGACGTCCACTTCTATCTAAGTCATTACTCCAAACTACAATTTCACGGTGACTCTTTAGGTCACTCTCTCTATCCTGAGACACATCTTCCAAAGCCAGCTCATCTGACATTCCACGGCTTCTGCCTCTCTTATCAATTCACACAATGAGTTGTTCTTTTCCACCTTCCAAACCATCCATACCCTAGTTTTAAGTTCTTTTGCTATGTGTCTACAGAAGGACTGGTCTCATCTAAGAAACATGTCTGGAAAGCTCTCTTCACTTCCTTCCTGTTTCAGAAGCAATGGCCCCTCTTTCCTCGAATAATAACTATCTCTTTTCATGGAGCCCAGAAATGGTGGGTTTGAACAAGCCAAGTCAACAGATTTTGAAAACCAATGTACTGACTGACATTGTTTCTTGACCAGTAGAATTCTGACTGCCAAGTACAGGGACGTACTGTATGTTATTCAGATTAGACCCCCCACCCCCACCCCGAACACACACACACATGGAGGATCAGCCCTGGGAACAGAACTTGCTCTCTGAGACATGACACCTTTCTATTCATGTAGCCGGGCAGCAAAAATTCCCAGATTTTCCGCACTTCCTCTCTCTTGTTCACTCTTACAGGCACAAGGAAGTGATTTAGTAAGACTTGGGGCAAGGAAAAGTGAAAGAAAGTGATGAGAATGTGGAAACTGGAGTATGAGGGAAGGCATCTCATTCACATTTAGTCTTCTACACTTTGGTCACCTAATTGCTAATGTATTTAAATTAAAAACAAATAAACAAACAAACAAAAAATGCTTCCTGAACACAGAGGTATCAAAGTGAAATAGAACATAAAGATGAATCTTTAAATTTAAGATGTTTTATTTGGGAAGTGAAAACTGCAGCTTGGGGCGCACACATGGACCAAGCAGTGTCTGCTGTGTCCACAGAGCAAAGAGAAGGTTGGGAGTTTTATTAGAGAGATAACATTCTGTATTATTTTGAAAGAAGGCTCATGGCACTGGAGAAGCTTTTGGGAGCTGGCAACGCTGACAGGTGAGTGATGGTGGTAAAACCAGGCTTAGAGTTACAGCAGGCCACCCCAACAGTTGGGCTAGTGAAAAACTTAATTCCTGGAGGGGGTGCTGTGATCCCCATGCACTTTCCCCTCCCTTGGCTCTTTGACTCTGATTTGGTTGGGTATGACAAAAATGACCAAATTGGTATGAGTAACTCTCACAGGGGGAACACTTTATATGTGGGTATAGAAGGCAGAGACCTAGTTTCTTTTATATGGTGCCATTTGTTATATAAATGATCATGTGTTAGATCTTTTGCCCCTATTGGTCATAAGACTAAGGACAATATAACTTCTCTTGTTCCTTAGAACGCCTCCTCTGATGTGTCATGTATTACCTAAAAAACAGACAGTAACTTGTTGGGGAATAAAATATAGTGTCTATTCTACTCACAGACCAGCTTAATGTCTTAGATGTTCATAACATTTGTTTGAGAATGTATTATTATGAGCTCCCAGCAAAAGACCGAAAACCAAATTCTTATAAAGAAACAGAACATAATTTCAAGGAGGCCACTTAAGAGAAATGCTCATCTCTATGAAGCCATACTCTCTCCCTGCTTTTCATTACCTCTAGAATGAATTTCTTAAGAACCCTAAGCCTTATTTTCCTCAAACACACAACTTAGAGTTGTGATGAGGACCACATGGGGGATATGGCACCTTGCACTCTGCCTGCCACCAGGCTAAGAAGCATCCTTTGAATGCTGGGAACATACTGCCTCTCTTCTGTGACTTAGCACATCTCTCCTTTCACTGTATTTGCTTACAGCATTCCCTAGTAGACTGCAATCTATGATAACAAAAATAATAGTTTCTTCCTGGCATTGCTCACAGTGTATAGATCTTACGTTCAACTGACTGTGATAATGCCAGTTGAATTTAGTCTTCAAGTTAAAGATAAATCAAAGAGTTTTATATTTACTTTTTTCATAATTTTTTCACAACGCCTTTAATCTAATGTCTTCCAAATAGTTCATTAGTCTGGAACATTATACCACTTCAGGGTAAGACGCGGAAGCTACCGAAAGGGCACGAGCATCTGAAACTGAAGAATTATTCCAAATATCAAACTACATAGAAAGAACAAAGAAGATTTGTATAAGGCCCATTCTGAAGAGCAAAACACAAGTAAGAGCCAAGGTAAAAGTGGACAGTTGTTTCCTAGGCTACTGCAGGATAAAAGGCTACTTTTGAGCCAACAGTATACACTACACACCACACAGCTCCATAGAGAGAAAACTGCACCTAGTCGCTCATGAAACAGTGCTTGGTGGTCCCAAGTCTGAGCAAGACCCAGGTCCCCTAAAGCATTCAGCCTGGGAAGCCTACCTACACACAGGGCAAGCCCACATAGACATGTGATTTCTATACCTGTGATTGATAGGGCAGACCTCAGTCATGAGGGAGAGCATCATTATCGACTTTTTCCTTTATTCCAAATAATCCTGCCTGAGGCTTGGTAAAAACCTCATCATCTGCTGGAAAGGCGTGCAGTGTGACCAATTCAGCTCCTCCAGATATGAAAGGGGATGTGAGTGGGGGTGCAGGGGCCAAGGGGAAAGCCCCGCTGTGAAGCTGTGCTGGACTTCGTAAGCCTTCTGTTTCTGTAAAACCCCGCATCAAAGAGTACCTTAAAGCATTAACAAATACTTCACCATGTATTTTAGGTGAATAAGTGACACAGATTTAGGCTTCTAGAGAATTTTAGAGGCAAAAATATTACATGGCAGAGCAATAACATTTGTCCATGTATTCAGACAGGATCCTTTTAGCTCAGCATTTGTAAATCTTCAAAGGGCTTTGGGGAATGGTGTATGTACTGAGTAAACTAGAAACATCAGGTCCATTTACAAACGGTGAAACTGAACAAGGCAGAAACACAGCATGCGCCCCAAAGGACACAGCAAACAAGTGCCATGAACAGGAAAGAGCTGCAGGAGCTGGACTAAAGTCCTCTGTTTCCATCGAAGTTTATTCAGGTGACTTTTTTCATGGGTCTCCTTTCCAGGCAGCTGTATCACTCATATATTTGGACCTGAGTTGAGAAATAATCTTTTTTTCTTGACTGAGTGTAGGCACAACCTCCCTTTTATCTTTGTGTCCCCAACACAGAACGTATTTTGTGGAACCAGCAGTAAGTACCAAGCACAGTAAGCAGGAAGGTGCCCTTGGGAGACAGACAGACCCAATTCTGACTTCCTCATACACTATTTGGAAGAACTTCCCCATAATAGAGTCCCCATCTGTGAATGTAGACGCTTCCTACTTACCTCACAGGATTCTGATGGTTAAATAAGAAAATACATCAAGGCCTGGAATAGTACTTGACACATAAGTGCTCAGTGCATGGCTATTACTATTACTACAGCTACAAGTATTATTTATCCAACAGGATGCTGAACAAAAACTTAAATAACAAAACACGGTATCCTTCTCCTCAGTATCCTGGTGTTATGTTGGCACTGGAACAATCAGACTAGGTTTATTTTTTTGATGGCATAACCTAGGAGCTGCCAAGACTGCAGAGGAAAACAGGCAGAATCCTAGAAGCCACGACCACTTGGACCCGCTTGCTGTGTGGCTAACACACAGGCAGCTGATTTATCTGAAGAAGTAGCTGACCCTGCCACCAAGCACAGAGGCCATCACTGTGACTAGCCATGTAACTGACCGGGGCTCCTTTGGTGCATGCTGAAAGGAAGAAATAGAGAGAGAACTAACTTGTGGATGACACAGTGCTGGATTTGCTGTTATAAATCTTGCTAAGACAATTTCTACTTGGTGAGGACAAGTGTGGCCACTTCGCAGCATTCGGTAAGGATAACAGCCAAGTACCTCCCCTTTCATCTCTCTGGTGTAAGATACTTCCTGTGCAAGCTGAATTGATGAGCCGGTGTGATCCACATATTTACTGATGCCATGTGAAGGTTAATAATATGTGACTATATTTCTCTCTTTATACACTAATAACATATGAATACTATTCACACATCAATTCCAGTTTGCCATATAATTTTTAAAATAATTAACAGTTTATACAGATGCTTCCAGAATAAAATTTCCGAAAAGCCAAAATATTAATAATCTGTGTTTAGTTAAGGTTACGCTACATAGAGAAAAAATACTTTATCTATCAGCAGATTATATAATTTCAGGACATTACCTCTAAATCTAAGTATCTTTCTCTAAGTACAAGGACATGCGTATTCTTTTATCAACTGTGAATCCAATTTTCCTGTCTACAACATTCCTCTTGGATTGGCCCAGAAAGTAGTAGTTGAATTCTGATTCAACACTTACTAAGTGAATAACCTTGGGCAAATCACTAAACCTGTGAATCAGAGTGACAACATTTTCAGCCTTAGGGGGTCATCCTAAGGGTTCAGTGAGATAAAACACAAGGCATCTAAAACAACGAGGGCACCTCCCAAGCCTGAGTTATTATTGATTAAACTTCGGGAAGAGCAGGAGTCCTAGAATCATCCCTTGCCCAAAGACCTTGTAAGACATCTGAGAGCCGTGGGCTAATGGTAAGAAAGGAAATGACAGATCAACACATTACAACATTTATGCTGTGTAAGATCATGATATTTTGAACCTAAAATAAGGAATCACAAAAGTATGCAACAGTACAGGATTCTGGCAATGTTCAAATCAGTGAAGACACGCAAGGGAAAAAAGGAATTAAGGTGGCAGGTTTAAATCTTGCCTTTTCATATACAGAAAGAGGAGAGCGACTTTCTCCAGAGTTGCCAGATCAGAAGTAGAGATGGCATTTCATGCAGGCGTGACGTGGGCAGAAGTTTGGTAGGAAAGCAAGGACGGCCGCACAGGGCAGCATGGGAGGAGGCAGGGCAGTGGTCTTCACGTTATTTTGAGGGAGAGATTGCAGAGATATGTCTTTCCAAGGAAAGGATGTCTGTGGAGCTTGGTTCTTTAACAACGTGAACTTTGGTATCGTTTTAGTAATTCAAAAGCATAGTCAACAGAGCCTTGACATTGTTCATGAATCTGAGAGCTCAGGTCCACCTTACTCAAACAGGATCTGAGCAGTCATGCTTTTGTTCATTTTTTACATCAGCATTTATTTCATGGCCACAGTTTATTTCCTTTCTGCCAAAGACACTGTGAGGAGAAAGGAAAAAGAATACATGAGTGGTACTCCACGTGGAATAGTCAAGGGAGCAATGATCATGAATCTAAATAGCCATTACTGACACCTGCGAAATGTTGACCTGAAATGATAGAAATGGCGTTATGGTCACCTGAAGGGACAGAAATTGGTTGTAAATTATTTTAATATGCACATAAAGACACAGACATATAAGGCTTCTCTGAAGGCTAGACACACCGAGTCAGGGTTATTTTGGAAAGATGCTGTCTCTATTACTGCCACAGGAGCCTTGCTGTTTTATCTGCTTTCTTGGAAGCACGTTCACCCTCCTATGACCCTAGACCATTCACTATAGCACGACTGTGGACACCCTTTGCTGTTGTCTACTTGGCGTCATCCCAGCCACTGTCCTGGAGCAAGGGGACACTAGCCAGCTTCTCTAGCAGGGCATGGGCTTCGATCCTGCCTCTGGGAGGCAATCTCAGAAGGCGTGCAAGACAGAGGGATGGGACGGCCTTCCTGCTTTGTGGTGGGCAAGAGGCTCGTAGCTGGCGGGAAGAGGCCTGCGGCAGCCATCAGAACACCCCAACAGCTGCCTCTGTGCGGTGGAGGGCTGCACGTCCTGATTTCTGGAAAGTCAGCAGCTAGCTTCCTTGCTTTTCGCTTCCTTCCAGTGGGTGTCTAAGTCCTTTCAGCAATTTTTTTTTTTTTTTTAGTTGGAGTCTCACTCTGTCGCCCAGTCTGGAGTACAGTGGCACACTCACGGCCACCCCAGCGCTCCAGCGCTCCTTCCGCCTCAGGTCTTCCAAGTAGCCAGAATTACAGGCGCACTCTACCATGCCTGGCTAATTTTTTATTTTATTGTAAACACGAGGTCTCCCCAAGGTGCCTGGGCTGGTCTCGAACCCACGGGCTCAGGCACTCCACTTGCCTCAGCCTTCCAAAGTGCCGGGGTTACAGGCTGAGCCACCGAGCCTGGTCTCAGCAATTTTTAAAACATCTTATTCCCTGTGCTAAATTTCCTCTGGCTTGAAATACCCGAGATAGTTTATGTGTTCCTGAGGAAGCCTTGGCAGATGGGCCATTTCTGAGCTGTGGCACTTCATATCTCAAGAACTCTGGGAGTATGAAAGGAGGACGGGTCCCCAGGAATCCCTGGGGTCCCTTTTAGTACAAGCCGTGACCTCGAAGGCAGGGATTTTCAGGAGGGCCCCGCAGAGTTCCTGATCTCTCCTGAAGGACAAAATTACTACAAACGTAGGTCTTAGGTCTTAATAGGCTTTTATTTGCGATTCTAGAGAGTACAGCAGTTCAGACCCAAGTGCTTCCTAACGCTCTGCTGCACCACAGAGGCACCTCTCATCACAACTGGAGAAAAGGAAGCGGCCAGGGACAGCTGTCGGTAGAAGCTCAGAACTGGCCTTACTAGAAACCGGTCTGAGCTGCTGGCTGCCTGTGATGGACAGAAGAGCGGTTGCTGGGATTGGCTGGGACTCAGTCACCTGTTCCAAGAAAGGCTATAGTCTGTTTACATCGCAAGTTAGGATGCAGCTTGCTACCTAGCAAGACACTTTAGGCCAAACTTAAAGTTTGTATAGAGGCAGCTTTGGGACAAACTTAACTTAGCATTCCTCACTCTCCATTCTCTCTGTCTTACCCTCTCCCCCACCTTAATCAGAGAAGCTCCCCTTTTGTTTGTTATTCAATTCAGAATCTGAAGTAAAATTCTGCTGGAAGAAAGGATTCTGCTGCTAAAAAAAAAAGCTGTTTACAAACACTGCCCTTGAAAAGGAAGAATTTGGTTACAGCAAACAGGTCCTCACCACATTCCACTCCCTGCAGCCAGTCAAAGTGGGGGTAAAAGCCAAACCATTCAATTTATGGTACGATTTCTATTAGCTGGGATGAGTAGCTGGGAAATTCACGCACACAATATTTCTTTGGAAACAAATGATCTGCTTTCTCCTTTCTTTCGATTACTTCAGTTGCATGAATTCTAGTATTGTATTTTTTGCTTGTTTGCTGAGAACTGAGCAGATTATCAATGGCTCTTATTCTCAACAATATATCCAAGACTCCCTTGCAAAGTGGACTCAACCTTTCCTCCAGAAGATACTTCACAGGACCATTTTGCTTTCTAAATTTTCAGAAAACTGTACCAAGGTTTTCTCTACTATTTTCTAAGTAAATCCTAGGTTAAAGAAGTAGATATCAACAAAACAGATTCCTTGGCAAGGGCACTCAGCTTGAAGCTGCACTCAACGACTGTAGCAGAGTTTTCCCCTTTAGTGCAAGGCTGTGACCTCAAAGGCAGGGATTTTCAGGAGGGCCAGCTGTGATGAGAAGTGTCTCTGTGGTGCAGCAGAGCATCATACTGATGCATCTTCTAGACAAACCCCAAGCTCACGAGTACACTAAGCATGTCACCACCTCAGGACTCCACAGCCTAGACCCCAACCCTCTGGCAATGAAGTTAAAGGTATGAAGTTGACAAGGAACCACGTGCTGAAGCAGAAGAGCTTAGCTCTCCTTGCTCCTAGGCTCATTTATCAGAACATGCACTTTTCAAAAAATGAACACTCTTAAAGGTCTACATCTTATTCTGCTGGGTTGACTGAGTAGGATTTGATTTCCGAAAAAACAATGAGCTGATATGGGTAAGTATGACAGAACCTAAGCGTTAAGCTGAAACATACAGTCACAGCTAGTTGGAAACTAAACATAGGCATTTGAGATTGTGGCAAGTTGTAGTCTCCGATCACTAATCAGAGGGACACGTGCCCTGTTCCCTGCCAGGCAAGTTCTGTCCAGCCCCTCTCAGCAGCCCTTGGGCACCAGGCCACTGTCCTCTTGTAACCATAGTGGGTCCCGGCACTCGTCACATTCTTTTCTATGTGCTAACAACCATACTGGTTCTGGGGACCACTGTTTAGCGTACAGGTGCTAGAATTTCTTCTTCCACCCTGTTCTAAGAATAGGAACATGAACTGGAATCTGGTATCCTGTCACCTTTTGCATGCCCCACAATTGTTCAAATTCAGCAGATGTCCTTGGTACTCTGGATCAAGGAATCCAAGAGCTCAGCTTTAAAGAAGCTGGGTGCCATCAGGCGCTTTCCTCACCACCCCCCCTCACCACAACCTGCCCTGTCCCTACATGTGAAGCGCAGGTCCTGCCTGCTCTAAGTGAGCCAGTAACAGTCTTGACAGCATGTCCACCACTTCACCTTCGTGAAGCGCTTCGTGCTCCTTCTGTGCCTAAACATAGCCCCACGCTGTGTTTTGTTGTCTTCAGCATCTCTGACGACCATCACTTACCTGACACCATGCCCGCTACACACGCATCTGTGGATGTCCCATTTTGGGTGACAGAGTGAAACAGGAGTTCTGTTTGGGAGTCATTATTCCTTCATTTTTAGAAGACATATTCTTCTATGTGAGCTCTGCAGAGTTCTTTGGATGCTATACAATAGTGTGGTGGTTAAAAGCACAGACTGTGAAGGCATGCTGAGCAGGTCAAGTTCTGGCTCCCCTACTTAACAGCGGTGTACATCTTTGGACAAGTTATTTCACGTTTCTGTGCCTTAGTCTCCCAGTATGCAAATATGAAGATGATGACGATATCTACTTCCTGGGTTATTGTGAAAATGAATATATATGTGTGTATATTTTAGAATACACTCTGTCATAGAATGTGTTTGCTATTATTTTTGTTAAAATTACTTAGTATTTTATAATTTAAATTTTATACTGTATAGTCTCCCATCTCTCATCATGAATTATATTCCCTTTGATAGGTTCTGATCATGTCATTGCTCTATATTTTCTCCAAATGCCTGAAAATTTAACTTTCTAAAAATTAAAACATCTAACTATGCCTGGTATTCATGTTCTCTGCTGTGTAAGCTCCCATATGACATAATAGCATTCTCTAAAGATTAATATAATTTTTACTTTTCCAGTAGAATTTTCATTTTGGTCAGAATTATGTACAGAATACTGGGTCTCCAATAAGAGGGTTCCTCCCTCTTAAGAAGAAAAATCCTCCAAAATGTGAGCCAAGAGCTTGACTAATGTGTTATGTCAGCTGGATGATACTTCTGGCAAGTGTCAAGTCAACTGGAACCTCCCATTCTTCCTATCACCAGCCAGTGCCATCGCTTATGGCAAGAACATCACCCACGCCCTCTCACTGCCCATCTGTTTCACATTGTCTCTGCACCTACACATAGCCACATGCCGTATGCTTTCATAATAATAACATCACTTGTTTCTCCCTTGCTTGTTTTGTCTTTATTTGAATATTATTTGCAATTTCTCCTCAGAGAAGAGAATTTTCATAAAACATTCCCCACATTTAACCTATTAACAAGGGTGGTTGCTAAATAGTTGTGCTTTCCTCCTGTGAAATGCAAAACACAAAAGGTACAGGAATTGACCTAGGCTTTTAATTTACTTGGTTGCTGCAAATGGTCCATCTGGTATTTCATCATAATTTTAGGTGAAAGCATTATACATACAGCAAAGATGCAAATACTTGCAAAATCAGCAGAAGAGTCAATTCCCAATGAAACTTATACAGAATCCCATAATTTTATTTCAGTTAGTAGCATCAACCTTTACCTTCACTAAACCTTTCACATGGACTACTAACAAGCTGAGTTACTTTAGGGGCGATCAGAAGTTTATAGCCCAGTGTGGGAACTGGCTTCGTTGACCTTGTGCTGATCCTTTTTAGATGGTTAGCGGATTATAATTTTGCCCGATAGCCCCAAAACAGAACTCCAGTTTCACTCTACCTCCCAACATGGGATGAATACAGGGCATGAAGAAAATGACAGTCAAGTGAGTCCGTGTTGCTATTTCTAGCAGTAGAATATCTGGGAGTAGATTTGTGTATTACAGATCAAATAACATTACTACTTTATACTAGAAGAGATGTCTATGAATCAACTGAGTATATCCTAAGAAAATCTTATGCAATACAGTCGTAGTTCAGCTGCATAATTTGGATAGTTTCCTTGAGTTGCTTGTATTTAGATTTAAGCTGTACTATCTATCTGTGATATACAGGTAAAGTTTCATAAATGACTTTTTAGCAAATTTGGCATAAAAATTCCACATTCTAGTGCAGGACTGGACATAGTCTTGGTGTGCCCAGTTACAGACATGGATCTTGGAAATACCACTGCTGGCTCCATCTCCTGTACACCCTATTTTATTCCTTAATATCTCTTCAATTCAACCCTACCTGGTGCAGTCTGCTATGGTTTAAATGTGTTGCTCAGAAAACTTGGATTGAAAACTTAGTCCCCAACAGTCTGAAGAGGTGACTAAGCCATGAGGGCTCCACCCTCATGAACGGATTAAGGCCAGGATAGCAGACACAAGCTCATTACAAAAGGCCGAGTCTGGGCCCCTCTCTCTCCCTCTCCACCTTCTAACATGGGAAGATGCGGCATGAAGCCCTCTGCCAGTCTTGGACCTCCTGGCCTCCAGAACTGTAAGAAACAGATCTCTGTTCTTTATAAATTACCCAGTCTCAGGCATTCTGTTACAGCAACTCAAAACAGACTAAGACGAGTCCCTCACCATCTATCACCCATATTATGCACCAGGTTTCTAGACAATCTCTTTGCTTCAAGAATTATATTCCTCTCAATTCATCCCCTAGTCTTGCTGGAGAAATCATCCCCAAACCCCATCTGATCACGCCCCTCTTATGTCTAAAGTCTTCCAGCAGCTTGACATTGTCCTCCAAACAGATCTCAGTCACCGTGCTCCATCTCCAGCCTCACTGCCTGCTGCTCCCCTACAGCGAACCTAAGCTCCAGTCTACGAACACGCAAATCACCCTGAACTCATCATATTCTCTTTCACTTCGTAGCCTTTCCTTTTAAAATTTAGTTTATCACTCACAACATGACCTTGTATCCCCTCTCTGTCTGACTAATTACTATCCATCCTTCAAGAATTAGCTCACAGACCATCTTCTCCAGACAGCCTTCCCCAGTACTTGCAGGCCTTCAAGATGGCTACATCCTATATCCCATTCATGTACTGCTTTCTCCACAGCTGCCAAATCACATTTTGGGGTAAGTACTTTCATCTTGTCCTTCTAAGCCCCCTGCAGGCAAAGGCTGGGTCTTATTTGCCTGTGTCCTGTCCCCGTGGCCTGGCGTAGAGCTGACACTATGCTACTTGATAAACGAAACTGATCTTTCTTCATGGCCCCTGAGACAGTGCTTCACTGGTCTCGTTTCATTTCACTGGACAAATTCCCCCAATGCAGGGTTTATGAATCCCTGTGTAAGTAACCATTGTGACCGTCCAGTTGACTGTATGTGTGTTGGTTTCCTAGATAAGGATGCCAACTGGAGCAGGTGGAGGATGAAGAGGGGGACAGACAGTGAACGCAGTAGGAGGGTCAGAGGTCAGAGGCAGAAATGGGAAAACCATGTTTCCTTTTCCAAGTAACACAGTTTTCAGCACTGCCTCATTCTCTGCAACTCAAACAACCTATAACACACAAAATGACCAAAAAAAAAAAAAATTCCCTAAGGTAGAGAGTAAAATCCCTGACTTTCTGCATTTGCAATGTTTACCTGGGTGCTGCTTCATTTAAATATACAGCTGTGGAAGTGACCCTTCCTCTGCACATCCTACCACTATGTTTTCACAAGTACTTTGAACTTCATGCAGAAATTATGATTCTTCAAGAGTGTTAACATGTCTTTATGCCTGTTTTTATTGGGTAAGGAAACAACTTAAATGGTAAGAAAGACAAGTAAGGGACTTTCTAATCCACAAAGTAGAAAGCATGTCCAGGAATCACCAAGACAGATTTCCAGAAGCAAATGCATCTTTGCTCTGTGCCTCAGATGGAGGGTTGTACATGGGTTCCATCACACAAGAACGTATAAGTCATAAATGCAGTGGACAGGCTAGCTGTCTACAATGAAGAGTCCTAAAAGAGTGAAAAGCACAGAATACAAGGAGGAAAAAGAGAAGCAGGGTGAAGTTTCCTGTTAGTCTGATGAAGGCATAGAACTTTCAGGTCAATATTCCAGCTCTGTTGCTAACCTTTAATGCTTCATTTTTTCCGTATGTAAGATGGGAATAAAGACACCAGCTTTCTGATAAGTTCAGAATGGCTGTGAGAAGTAGCCAATGGATCACTGCAGCTCAAGGTCCAATGTCCAGGCCAGAGAGCATCTGCTGTGGACACACCAGAAAGTCAAAGGAAAGGACATTTACAACAGACACAACAACTGCATCATGTCCTTGGCCCCAAGAGCACTCACTCCAGTGAGGAGAGGAGGGATGCCCAGTGTGGCTTGGGAGGTGGGGCTGGGCATGGTCCCGGCAGCTGAGTAAATGCCACAGATAAGACAGCGTGTGCCACTGGGGATAAAGGGCTAGCTGAACACGCTATTAGTTTTTCATTTTGTAAATTAATGTCCTTCACGGTGTGTGTACACTAAGCAGTAATGAACTGTCTCTTTGGAGCTGCCTGGGGTACTCCTCACTGCCTCTGTAGGAAGGCACACATTTCACAGGGAAATTGGCACTTTTAAGGAGGCAATGGCTCCTTGAAAGGATGTTTGTTTTCTGTTAATTTGCTGCAAATATCCCACCTTAAGAAAATTTGCCTCATCATAAAAAAGAAACATTTCTAAATTATTTTGTAAAAAACTAAATTAAAAAGAGGCAAAACAGTCCTCTAAAAGTACATATTATATGAAAATATAAATATATGTATCCTTGTACATACATATTTACATAAGAGCCCAGATGTGAGCTGGAAATATTTTTCTAAAAACCTAACAACCCTGAAATGCTATTAGACTTCTACAACACAGAGAAGTCAATCAACACAGAGAAGGCAATCTCCCGTTCGCCAAGCCCTTCATGGCAACCCTGATGACGAGGTGTCTTTCCACTTGCCAGGGTCCTCCAAACCTTTCCCATCCATGTAGAATCGAGATGCGAGCCCAGGCCACTGAGACACACACGGCATTGCCAGGGGCCGATAAACTCTATCCATGGCTCACAAAGACTGTCCAGTGAGGGCTGATGTCTTTTTCAGCCATTCACCAGCTTCTCTGGGGGTTCTTCATTCAGGAGCCATTTCTTAAAGACTCAGAAGCAATCTGAGAATCAGTACAAGGAGAAGGCATCAGATGAGGAACAGGAAGGGCATGTGCAGATGTCATTTGGGAACTGGAGTCTCTTGGGGTATTTGCTCCATGGCTAGCAATCCTGAACCAGAGAAGCCTACACTGGTGAAACTATATTTAAAAGCCTGAGAGAAAAATACAGTTGGTTCTTCAACTTAGCTGGGGTTTTTCTTTTCTTTTCTTTTCTTTAATACTGAAGGCCAGGATTCTGATGTAAAGGGCTAGACAAGGAGCCACAAGGTTTGAGTTCTTTGGTTCTTATGCTGATTTTTCTAAGAAGGTTCTGCACTTACTTTCTTCCCCAAAGACTCACATGCTGCCTATTTTTCTAAGAACCTGAAATTCTGTCTTGCATATTGCCTCATATTAGCCTTGCAGATTTTAATTAAAAAGATTTCACAGGGGCATACATACATAATAAAAACAGTCTCATAAAATACATAAGACAAGTCCCTGTTTCTGTACTTCTCATTCTTAAGATTCATCCTTTCTTCTCTTCACCATAATCTTCAAAATTTCCTGGGTAACCATGTTAAAAATAAAACACAAGCCTCTGTGTTGACTTAGCTCAAGCTTATGTGGACAATGACCCTACTAAGTGGCGGGCCCCAGAGTGACCTGTATCTGATGCTCACCACTGAACGTCCAAGCCCACCATGTTCCAGGCACAGAGCTGTCACAGGACTGAAGCAATGGACTGTCCAAGAGGACAGTGTCCTTCCTCAGTGCCAGTTTCAACTCCCTCTCTCCTTCCAGGGGCTTCTCCTCTCTCTCCTTCTTGATACCTTAATACCCTAGATCACTTCCCAGTAAGTTCAGCAGACTATTAGCCTTCACCCCGGTCCTCAACACTGCAGCAGTTCCCTGGGGTTTGGTACTCACGTTTGCTACTTGTCACCTTCCTTTCACTCCTTGCCTTGTTTGTCAGAAAAATCCCTGAGTGCTGGTGTTTCTTTTGCTGCTGGGTTGTCTTGAGTCTATAGAGAAGTTCTTGAGGGCTTCAAATGTCTGTGTTCTACTGTGGAATATTTTTTCTAGTTTATTACATCAAAACAGAATTGATCTTTTTTTTGTTGGTCAATTAACATTTTAAAAACATTTAGTGTATACCCTAAAATGTATCCAGTTTTTAAAAAAATGTATGAGCACTTCAAAGTTCTGAGCACTTTCAATATAGATGCCTCCCATCTCCCACCAAAGCAAAACTGGGAGCACCACCAACACCTCTGGGGTTGCCCGATCGGGAGTGAGTCATCAATGGGGCCCCTGGTGGAGAGGAGGCCCCAAGGAAGACAGTCACGGGCTGCCGTGTCCCTTCCCCAGGACTGGTTTCCTGCTTAGAATGCTGCCACCCTAGATTCTTCGAGCCGCCTCTACTGTGCAGCATGTGAAACATATTGAGCTCCTCTTTGGATCACAATACATCTGCTCTAAGAGGCTGCACACGAGAGGCCAGGGGAACATTAACTCAAAATTTCCTAACTTGAGTGCAATTAAAATCTCAGCCACCGTGTGGAATTAATGTAGCCCTTTGCATTTTAAATACATATTTTAATTAAATGACACCCATCTGTAGAATATGAGACTGCATTTTTATTGAGGATTTCAAATGACATAATCTGTTCCTATGAAGCGTAAATGGCTTGGTTCATGTTTCCAAAAACCTCCAAAGAATTATACGAATCTGGCATAAGCACATGTGGTGACACTCCATTTTGCTTAAATTTAAATCTGTTTAACTTGCATGATAAGTGCTGTTTGTGTGATTAACTTTAGATTGTGCATCAACAGTGCCAGAAAATAAGAGTACAGCCTTTTAGACACCGTGGGCCTGTCCCTACAGAAGCTGATGGAGGGAACCTGAGGGTCCTGCCCAACTGACACTGTAACCGGGTGCGTGATGTCCTCTGAAGTAACAGGAATGTTAACAAGCCCCACAAGCAAGATGCAGGCAGGACAGTTACTTGGGAGCTGCACAATTAGCTCTGACAGCAAAGATCTGGGCACGTGTAAAGTTTCTTGGGCAACTGACTACACTAACAAGAAAGAAAGCAAACGCATCGGTTTCTATTTAGAGCTGTTGGTTTTCTTTTTTTTTTGAGTTGGAGTCTCACTCTGTCGCCCAGACTGGAGGGCAGTGGCTGCTCCCGGCCACCGCAGCCTCGACCTGCTGGGCTCTGGTGATCCTTCCACCTCAGCCTTCTGAGTAGCCGGAACTACAGGCGTGCGCTACCGCGCCCGGCTAATTTTTTTATTTTATTGTAGAGATGAGGTCTCACCTGCCCAGGCGGGTCTCGAACCCGCGGGCTCAGGCAATCCACTCACCTCAGCCTCCCAAAGGCGCGCGGGATTACTAGAGCTGTCCTGAGAATCTCTGCTTGCTCTGGCATTTTCACCTGCATTTTCACAGCAAGAAGATAGTGCCCTGGATGGGGCAGGGGGCCACCTGGGCTGGCCCTGGCTATAGTTCCACCATGACGTGTGACTCAGTTTACTCGTCCACAAACTACTAGAAGACAGCAGAGTGGCACTGAGATAAGAGCACGGACACTGGAGTCTGGCTGTATGCTTTAAATGCTGCCTCCCCCACTCCCAGCCTCCATTTCCTCCTCCAAGAAGGGAGAGCAACCACCACTCTCCCCCGGGCTGCTATAAGGACATCCTGAGCCTGCCTCCTCCTGCTGTGGATCTGTCAATGTCAGCCATCAGTGCAGCGGAAAGACCTGAGCTGGGAGTCACGCAGGCCTGGATCTCAGTCCTGCCCATGCCACATGTTCTCACATGGCTTTCGAGCAGTTACTCCATCTTCAAACCTTTTTGCCACCAGGAAAATGGAGGCATTACTGTGTTTGTTTCTTAGTGATGCCATAGCAGAGTGCCACATACCTAATGGCTTAAATACCACACCTTTGCTATTTTACATTCCAGACAGGGGTCTCAGTGGCCTACAGGGGTGTTATAGGTTCCAGGGGTGAGGCGTCTCCTTGCTTCTTCCAGCTTGTGGAAGCTGCCGCATTCCCGGCGTCATGGCCCTTCCTCATCCTCAAAGCCAGGAAGGTCGGGTGGAGTCCTTCTCACACCGCACCACTCAGACCTGCTCCTGACCCCCTTCCACTTTTAAGGGCTCTGCACGCACACCAGGCCCAGCCTGCATACTCCAGGATAATCACCCTACTCAGGAAAGCTTCCAGCCATCTCAATCCCCCCTTGCCTGACACAGTCCTATGCTTTGGGGAGTGGAATGTGGTCATCTTTAGGGGAGAGTTCTGTCTACCATGCTTATTATCACAGGGCTGTGAAAACAAGAGATGGTATTCCGAAGCCCTCAGCATATCACCTCCTGTTTAGCAAGTTCTCAATGGACAGCAGTTGTCATCACTGGGCTGATGAATGACCTAAAGTCTTGCCAGTCTGGGAAGTTCTGTGATCTAATAATCAGAAAGTTAAATGCTTTGCTAATACTTTTATGTTTTGATCATAAAAAAGTAGAGTTCAAGTCCTGACCATTTATCTACTAATAGCAAAATATGCTAACATAACATTTGACTCTGTGGTTGATCTGTTGATGGCAATTTGAGACATGTTAAATCCCTCAGCAGGATTACTATATCTCTTGGGGGATTTGCCCCCAAAACTCTATCAAGTAGCTTGTAGAAATCTCTTCCCAAGAGTGAATTGTGTATAATATTACTTGTGGGCAATGTGATGTTATATCTCTGAATGTTTGACATATTACATATTTGCATTGTTTTGTTTACCAATTTTTCTCATAAATGTGTTTTCTTTTTTTTTTAGAAAGCAGGATTTATTGAGAGGACAGAAAAGCTCCCACAGTGGGAGGAGATCCGAGGAGGTTGCCAACGTGTATTTGTTAATGCATGCACACACACTATACAGGCTTAACATTTCTTAATTATGCCCCCAAAAAACAAATTCTTAGGATTCTCCTGTATCTCACGTTAGCACCACTGATGAACAGAAGTCAGTTCCATCTGCTTTGTCATGCATCCTACTGTGTGGAGCCCTGGTCTTTGGTTTCAGCGCTCTGTCTTTATGAAACCAGAACATACCTTGGTCAAGATAGCATGTCCAGGAGGAGGCAGGATGCAGAAGAAGCCACCTGGGATCTTACTAAATATCAGGTTGTCAAGCTTTTATCATCCCACCCACCCAAATATATTATTTCATCAGATTTGGGTCTAGTGGTCAGTAGTAGCAATGAGGGCAGATCACAGAGCACCTCCTGCCACATATTTCACAGAAGACATTTTGAGGGTCCAGAATGCAGCTGACATATGGAAGTTCTATTTTCTCTAGTTTTTGGATCTCAGGAAGAACTCTTGGAACTTTGTGGACAACAGGCTCTTTCTTGATTGGGTCCATCAACGATGTTTTATTTTAATCAAAGCACATAGACTAAAGAGTCAAGCAGTTTTCACAAGTTTTTATATAAAACCAGAAAACCGCTTTTGACCCATTCAGTGTATTTCTCCTTCTTGGTATAGTTAAGCAACTTGCCTACTTTGCCGCTTGTGATTTTCCCCTTTCAGGTTTATTGGTTGCCATTCCACCAATCAACCACGAAGGATGAGGATTTGACGCCCCCCTCTACGACACACTCTTCCCATTAATCCTCTCACTGCAGCTTCTCCAATTCTGGTTATATCAACAAGTTTACGTGATTGTGGCTGGATAAGTATTACCAACGCCTAAAGCTATACAGTGTCCCACACACATTTTCACCCTGCTCAAGGTTGTTTTCGCTGGTGTTTAGGACAGTCTTACTCGTTTTCTATGTGCTGAGGAGTCATCCAACTCCAAACTGTAGCCGGATCAAATAATTCTCCTTTCAGAAAACTTAAACACACTGAGTATTCTGTCAACACCGTCCTGACCAGGGCTCTCTTGAGACCAGAGCTGCTATACCCTGGGCTGGTTTCTTCCTAGGCTTGTGGCAGACCTGTTATACTGGCAGCTCCTGTCATCATCATTCTAGATTCCCCACTTCTTGTCACCCATGTCTTCCTGTTTTTATGTAAACTCCAGATTCTGCAGATTCTCCAGTGTGGTAGATTCTGCAGAAGTCTGCATGGAAGAGAAGCCTTTTTGAAACCTGTATGTCTGCATTCTTCCCTCACAATCACTTGCTAGTGTGGTTAGATATATAATTCTAGGTTGGAAACCATTTTTTCAAAGAATCTTAAAGGTGTTTTTCTACTGCGATCTAGCTTCCTGTGTTACTTCTGACAGTCATTGCATTTCTGCTTCTTGGTCCTTTCTAGAAAAACTTTTTTAAAATAGTTGTAGAATTTTCTCTTTATCCTGAGGGTTCTGCAATTTTGTGACTGGTGAGAATCTAGGTCTGTTTTCATCCACTGGGCCCTTTCCACTAGAAAATTCATGTTTTCTATTTTGGGAAGTTTTCTTAGATTTTTTTTGATGGCTCCTTCCTCTTTCTTTTCTTTGTGGATCTATTATTTAGTTGTTGGACTGTTCCATTGAGTTCTTTGTTCTTTTTGTTCTACTTTCTTGGACAGTTCTTCAACTCTGTCTTCTACGCTTTCTTCTGAGAGTTTTACTTTACTTTCTTATTTTTTATTCCCAAGAGTTCTTGTTTTCTGAATGCTCTTTTCATGTAGTATACTATTCTAGTTTCATGGATGTAACATCTTTTCTTATTTCTTCTAGGAATATTAACTTTAGTTTTCTTCTTCTTTTTTTTTTTAAGTTTTTTTCTTGCTGGGTAATCCCTGTTTCCTCTAAGTTGCTTTTTCTGTTTGTTTTGGTCTCTGTGTTTCATATTATATGGACTCCTCAAACGTCTACTGTTGTTGGCTGTCTGCTCATGTTCCAGTGAGATCAACTGAAGTTTTGTGTCTGTGGAGATGTGGCTGATGGACCATCGTCATCCTCATTGGTAACCTGGATAGTCTCTTTTATTGGTGAACCACAATGTTAGTGCCCTCCCCCGTACTCCCAGCCTCATCAGATTCTTCAGGGAAGACTTTTTAGTCTTTTGTCTGAAATTATATACTTGGATACCAGCCAAAAGGGGAAAGACGGGAGGTCTGAACAGTTATTAATGCAAACTCTGCCTAGTTTCATTATAGTATCCTCCCCCTCAACTATGATTTCTGTTTGGCAGTTCAAGAAATCTCCACTTTATCATTTTTGGAGACCAAACCTCCAGTGTTCTGTGGCAATTTTGATAGAATCAGTGGCACAGGTATGTGAAGTACAGGAGAAAATCTAACTTTTGATATCAATGATAATGCTATGCTAATTTCCTACTTTGGGGTTAAAAAAATGTCTGGAACATAACACATGCATAATTCATTGACTGAATTATTTGTGCCAAAGTAAGTACTAAAGGGAAGGTTGTTTAAGGAAAAGAAAGGCACGTCAAAGAGGGAGGTCAGATAACCTATTTTCAGTAAATAAAATCCACATTTAGCAAGGCATATAATTAAACATCTTGCTTTAAATATGAAAGTTAATAACCAAAATACCATGGAAATGCAAAGGCAATCATACCATTTAATTCTCAGATTAATTCTTAACAGAGTGAAGAGTAGAGAGGAACCTTTTTGTGCTACAGTTGTTACTATCAGTGCTTGAAATGTGAGGGGTGGGAAAGGAATGGTGGTACTTGCAAATGTAAGAAAACAGATGGGTTCATTTGATTGAGTAGCCAATCCAGCACATAAAAGCAGGGTAGGAGATTTCAAGCCCTCACCAGGACCCTCTTCTTAATTTAATTCAGTTTGATGAAACATCCAGGGTGTACCTGCTATGGACAAGGAGTTATGCCTTGATCTGGCTTTACTACCGACTCTGATCCTCAGTCTGGCCTGTCAACATCTAGACCCACAGGCAGCACCTGAGGAGGAAAAGGAATCTTGCTGCTAACTGATCTGGCAGTGGTGGCTGGACTGTTAACTAATTCACATGACTAATTCAGTGTGGAAAGTAGAAAATTAAGTGGATTGCAGCATGGGTAATTGCCCCCTAATGAATTTAAGCTAAATAGCTATTTTCACGATTCTTGTTTAGCCCTCCAAGTGTAACACTGGGATGTATTTCTCAACTGTTTGGATGTTTCAAATGGTTTTGCTGAAGCTAACAAAAGCTTCTGGTGATGAAGACTTTTGTTGTTTCATGATGTGAAACGTTAAGAAATGATCCTTCATAAAAGGTCAGTGTACAAAGGAAATCATGGAGTTACCCATTACCCAAATAGTAAGCACAGAAAATACCACATTTAAGAATCCTGATTTCCTAATCAGAGTGGTCTGAACTTCTTAGACACTTATAAGGAAAATCCTAATTTAGACTAAGTTATGCTTTGCCACCAGGAATTTATTGAAGATTAAAGACCACAGTTTTTCAAAATTAGGTACTTTAAAGTTATGGTAGATATTTTAGTTAATATGTATTTATTTTAAAATTTCCAATATCTATGGAATTAATGAAGTGCCAGTATTCTGTACACCTGCCTAGGGCTATTCAGGGTCACTCAGACATTTTACAGGTTGTAATTATCCTGCCTTTTAAAAATAAAACTATAAGAGGGCCAACTGAAAAAAAAAAAAAAAATCCCCACGAACAGTCTATTCAATGAGACATGTTACAAATTAATCTCTAATGAAGAAAGGAAGAAGAGCTTTGACTTTAGGGAAATATCTTTCATGGGAAACTTAATTTAGTTCATGCTAAGCCATGAATACAAAGACCATTTTGAGTATGCCATTGAGGAATACTAAGAAGAGGCATTACTTTGTGTTTTGGTCTACATCATCCTCACACTGACCCCTCAAGCCCCCCAAATCAATTGTATTATCAACTGGAAAATACAATGCTTTCTATAAGGAAATGCACAGAAAACACATTCTCTGAATGGCCAAAGCACCTAACTATGAACAAGTGATATATCTTTACTGCTTCCTCATGGTTCACTGGTGTGGTAGACTAATTGTGGTCACAATCCTTTGCAGCTTTTCCCATGAAGAAGTGGAGTCTTCTCCCCCCTCTAAGTGTCCACTGACCTGTGGCTTATGTGGACTGACAGGACATGGCAGAGATTCTGCCATGTGAGTCCCAGAGCCTGACCTGGCCTCAGGGATTCCAGCTTCCACTTCTGTCTTTTGGCTCTCCCTGAGGTCTCCGTGCCTTGAAGCAGCCCAGGGCGAAGACCACCAGGAGAAGGAGGCCCAGATTTCCCCATGAGGTAGCCCTGGCTGAGCTCCAGCTGAACACAGCTGTTGAGCACAGAAAGACCGTCTGGTCATCTCCCAGAATGGTGGAAAAATACCTGCGTGGTTTGTTGCAGGTGCCAGATAACAGTTAACTGAGAGGCCAACTTCCCATACACCCTAACAGAGCCTTGTTTGGCCACCACATGCTTCACTTTGCACTGATAAGAACAGACAGAAGAGCTTCCCCAGAGGAAGAACTGTTGCTAATCTCTACTTTTCTGTCAGGAAATTCTGTCCTATTTGAGTCACTTTTGTCTTTCACCACTTATTTTCAGTTACATGGAAAGAATCCGGAGTCTGTCCGCCAAAGTCCTAATTATGCCATGTTTCCAGATACAATTCACAGAGTTCACCAAAGATAAAACAAACCAAAAAAAGCCAACAAGACACAAAAAGCAGAGGCAATTCAATCGTTGGTCCCATGACAACTTCACCTGGACAAGATACTGACTGAAGCAACGATCTCCAGCTGCTTTTACCACATATTCTAACAGCAAAATACTGCTGAGTCAGACCAGCTGAGTTCCATAAATTAACTCATATATTAGGGGTTGAGTACATCATATACAATAAAAATCTAACTAGAAAAGGAATCAATACAAGATAAGCTAAAGATAAAACGAGTGATATTCTTAAATGTCTTCCTAATTATAATGGCTTCCAACTGATATTAGCTAACATCTCAAGGCACGTAAACACTTAGGACAAAGTTCATGTCAATGACTACAGATGTAAATCCATAATTCCAAATAAGACTCTTGACAAGTTCAAGGTACTCTGCCTGTTTCCAGTCATCTGGTTATATTATTATTTAGATAACATCAGAATGTGATGGCAAAGAGTCCCACCAGGTGCAAGACCACATCAGCTTAGTCATGTCTCATTGCTCATTCCTGCCTATATTGTCAACCTATGGTTTCCCTTTTAAGTCACTTACCTGTTTTGGGAAGGTGAATTGAGAAAAACTAGAAAATGCAATCCATAAGTCTACTTCACCAGGCATATGTTACAAAATGTTGGAAAGCTTAATATAGCAGAGGGTGCCAACACTAGCCCCTCTCTGCTCTGGGATCCTTCAAGGTTTCCCGGGGATACTTCCACATAGTACCAGATATGTGGCCCCAGTGAGGGCAAACTGACGTTGCTTCTAACTGTATCAGTTTTAATGGTCTCATGTCTTCTTCCTATGCTTCAATGTATTGTTTCACACACTCCCTGGGGGGCACGGGGCCCACAGAATAAATAGCTGACCCAGATAACAGGACAGTGAGCTTAAATTTCTACTGTAACTTCTGAATTCTCTCAGAGTGAAAGGAGGGCAATAGCTATGGCTTTTTCAACTTTATATTTCAAGGAGTGGTAAAGAATAATGATTCATTTGAAGGCAGCAGAGTGTGGTAGTGAACAGTACGAGACCTGAGGCCACTCACACGCAGGTTTGCAGACCAACTCCACCACTGAGACCCAGGAAACATGAGCTTCATAGATCACGAGAATTAGGTGTAATGACACAAAGAAGTTGGCAGAGGTTGCTGTCATCATACCTGAGAAAAAGCCGAGCTCTGCTTTAGAGGCATCGTCTACCTGTGCAGTCAGGAGGCCGGGATGCACGTAGAAATGCACGTGAAGTGCACCTGCTCTCAAGTTCCTCACTGCCACGGTTCATCTCTGCTAGACGCACAAAAGAACTGAGAGCAGGCAAAAGGATATTTCCACCCTCATGGTCACAACAGCATAATTCACAATAGCCAAAAGGCAGAGGCAAGCTAAGTGTCCATCAATGGATGACTGGAAGAACAAAAGGTCTAACTACAAATAAAATATTACACAGCCTTAAAAAAGGACATTTTGATGCATGTTACAGCATGGATGAAATGAAGATGCCATGCTACATGAAATAAGTCAGTCATAAAAGGATAAACACTGCAGAATTTGATTCCACTTATGTGGGGCACCTAGGGTAGTCAAGTTCAGAGACAGGAGGCCAAGTGGTGGTCATCAGGGGCTGGAGGGAGGGAAAAATGAGGATTATTGCTTAATGATTCTTGAGTTTCATTTGGGAAGATGAAAAATCTGCAGATGGATGATGGTGATGGTTGCACAACAACGTGAATGCACTTAATGCTACTGAACTATGCATTTTAAAATGAGTTAAATGATAAGCTAAAGAAATAATGCAAATTTCCATTCCTAGCTGACACTCCTCGCAGAGATATCTAAGACTCCCAGAGCTCCCAGAGGCAGCAGGGGAGAAGTAAGCAGCTGAGCAGATCCTTGCGCCCTGTGGAGAGGCCCAGCTGAGCCCAGGCAGAGCTGGACTACAGCCCTCCCATCAGCCACCTCAGGACACACAGGGTCTCTCAGCGCTGAAAGGCCTGGTGCTCCAGATCTCTCAGCCCTGGAGGGAGATGGCTCTCCCCTCTGCTGCAGTCCTCACTAAAGCCACAAGACGGCTGATTCCTCATGTTCACTTTTCCTGTGACACTGACTCCTGAGTTGCCAGGGAAAGCCACTTGATGAGAACTGGAGGCCAGACCTTGAGTTTCACTCACGGTGGCCCTGAATAAACACAACCTAAGTTCCAAGGCCATGTGGATTTTGGAAGGCTGTTAAACTTAAGAGCTCACAATCTAATTTCAAGTGCAATAAACCAAAGATCCCTTGACAGTGAAATTACATTATCAAGCGGAATGACCCAGTTATCAACAGGAAGGATAGGGAAGGGTATAAACGAGAGGCAGACCTAGGCCTTTCACACTGAATACCATGATGGACAAAATCTTGGCAGCAAAATCAGAGTGAGAAGTAGAACATTCTCAGGATGGCTATAGATGAACAAAAAAGACCTTTAGAAAGGAGAAGCAGCAGAAGAAACTCCCATCTACTGAGTGCTCACTGTTGGTTCTGCAGCAGATGTTGCGTTTCTGTTAGTTGACTTGACCCTCCAACTGTCCTGTGAGGGATTCATAATGCAAATGGCGGTCAGCAGTCTCAAGTACTTGGTCCTAGGACAAGGCCTCGCCCACTGAACCAGTCTGGTGCTGAGGACCAGAAAGGAGGCAGGCGGGTGGAAGACACCGAGTCTACCTCAGCACTCCATGGCAGGGCTGTGCTGAGGGATAGAAAGCCGGGCACAGCATTAAAGCAAAGCCCTCTCCCATGGGTGCTGTGGAATGGGAGCTGGCGGGCGGGGCTTCCGGCCTTGGTGATGCTTGTGGCAGCCATCTGTCCATCGTGACCTGGACTCTGCTTCTTGGAGAGAGGCAGATACAGCAGCATATGCAGAACTCTTTTGTGGGACTGTTTCTCTAACACACTTCCAAGATTTCTGTGAGAAGCTAAAAGGCTGTTGGCTTGAACAAATGCGTTAATTGGGCTTGTGGTACCATTAAACAAATAAGACCATGGTGGATTTTTAGTCACACTCCTTCTTTAAGAAGCAGACATGACAAGCATCTCCTTTCTTTGCGTAAGGTTGAGCAAATATTTTTCTTTGTAAAGCCTGTCTGAAAGGAAAGCCTTTATTAGTAATGTACAAAGAAAGATTCCAGTGTTACTTCTGCTTGATGCTTACAACAATAATCCATACATCTTGAAATGAATATTTTGGTGAGATTTTCTAACACAATCTTTTTCAGTATTCTGATACAACTAATGAAAGACTGTATCCACAAAAGGCCAAAATCTTGTCATCAAACTTCTTGAATGAAGTTCTGCAACTCCCTAGAGTTGGACAGAGACTATCTTGGACAGAACCAACGGTCCTTAGCAGGCCTGCAGATGGAGCTCCCAGTGAGGGAAGGCGTTTGGCCAACTTCTTCTGGCCCAACCCTTGGGGTAAAGGATACAGATCCTTTAAAATTGTTTCAGAACGACAGGTAGAACTTTTTTTAGACTTAAAATATTTAAAATTCCCCCAAATTAGCTATAGGCAGGGTCTCTGTCTGAACTGGCATATCTCCCTGGGCGACAGGCTAATGACTTTATCATATTCCTTTGAGAAAGTTTCTCAGATAAAGACAGTCTCTATTTACCGAGATCCATTCATGTTGTCTATCACCACGTCATGGAGGCTCCATGATATAATAACTCTGATAATACTCTCCTTGCTGTGTCTTCTAACCACATCAGGTTTCCTAATACCTCATCTCTGCCATACTCTGTGTGTTTTAGCAGTCTGGGAGGTTCCAAAGAGAGGCAGACTACACACATATTGGAAAACAAAAAGAATGAGAAAGAAGAGGGGAAAACCCCAATTGCAATTAAAATGCATCTGCCCTCCACTGCACGTCCCTGCACTAGTTAATACAGACATTTCCAATAACTTTAATCTGTAAGTGGTGATTGTTGAAAAAAGAAATCAAGTTTGCGTTTCTTAAAAGACAAGAGGGAAGAAAATGACTTGTCATATCTGACTGGTTTGGAAATATAAAATCCAATTCTGAAGAAGCAGAGATAAGAAAGTGCTGAGGGAGAGCCATCAGCTTAGCAAACACCAAATAATGAGCAATGCAGAGACTGTCCAGCTTGATAAAATACTCCATTAGAGGGACTGTTTCTAAATGAGTGATAATTGTGGCACATCCACAGTGAAAGGTTATTGAATTTTTATCTGTAGCAAGAAGCTTTTGACAGACTTGCTGAAAAGTCACCTACAAATAGTACTGTCCTCAGATGAATTTGACCAAAAGGGTTTTTCAGCATGTAACATCTTTCTGACATTTACAGGACTTTTACTTCCTTGAAGAATCTGATCAGATACTCTTGGTTTCTACAAAGACACTTAGGTTTTTCATGAGTCTTACAGAAAAATCCTCATTATTCTTCCTTTCATAAAAATTAGATTACGATGTTAGTTAAGAACTCTAGTCAGATCCACCCAGGATTCAACAACCAGACTCCAAGACACAAGTACACAGCATCTGCTGGTTAATAAGCAACACTGCACTTTGGAGACTGCCTCCTGATACACACTTGCACCTCACGTGGAGAAGGAGCTCCTCTACATTTGCATTATATAATTTATGATATTTAATATCAATTGCAGCATTGAACTTAAGATAATAAAGGATCCTTTTTCTGAATATATGACCACCAAGTTTGGTTCCAAAACAGGTCCTCTGGGGGCAGGAGGCACAGAGCTTATACTCCACCTTCTCAGTGAGTCACATAATGTCACGGGACAGCTGGAGAACAGTAGTGACTCGGAGAAATAAAGGCATGCTGGTTTGGTGTTCTCCAAACTGTGTCACTTGCAATAGGTGATTATGTTGCTTTTCCAGACACTCTGGTCTGCACTCTGAGAATGGTCACATGTGGCTTAGAGTTTTGTTATGGGCTCATTCTGACTTGCACAACTGGCTTAACTTCTGTATTCCATGATCATGCCTTGTGAGACTGAGAAAACAAAGACTAGCTTGTCAACTGCAGCTTGAAACAGGAATAAGAGATTGAGAATCAGTGAGTAAAAGGTCCTTGAAGGTATGAAATGGGATCTCAATGCCAAGTGCCATCACCATGCGGTCCTTTGGGACCATTTACATGATTACACATTCACACACCCCACCCTTCATGACACCTTCCAGGCTGGAAGCCTGGAGAGTCTGTGTGTACCACTGATTAGTCAGGAGGCTGTTTAAAAAGGCACTTCGAGCTCACATGTAGAACCTTCTCCAAATCCAGTCCTACCAGTGATGGAGTGTTCCCCAATGGACTCCGGCCTCCTTCTGGCCTCCCTGCCAGGACTCCCTCTCCTCAACGACTGCATTTTGTAGAAGGCCTAAACTTAGTTTCAAGAGTGGGAAAATGAAGAGACACGCTCTGTCTCCAGCCAGGAGTCACTAAGTCACAATTTCTCATTGGCTCCTGGGCTTCCTCAAGCTTGAAAGCACCCAACTGTTGCTCTAGGTAACAGCCTGGCCTGAGTAGAAACATGAGTGCCTTCGGGTAGAAACTTTACTGCTGCTCACTGTTTGTTTGGTGACCATATCGGTCCCTGAGATGTCTTGTCTGGGCCATGCTGTCACAGCAGCCCTTCCTCCTCCCTGCCCTGCAGGGTGTGGGCCCAGGCTCGTGCGTTCTACACCTCACATCTCCTCGTCTGCCCTGCGATCTCAGTGAGCCATGCCAGGACTGACTCTTGCTTCCCGACTTCTTCTGCTTCCCTCTTTCCCAGAGATTTTCATTCATATTTCTTCTCCCTTTTGTCATTTTATAGTTCTGCTTGAAGATACAGACACCACACTTAAGCATCCATGATGCTATCATATTTTAATAAAATATTTTCCTTATGGATACAAATGTTGGCGTTTTCAAAGAAACAGCCACATAATTCTTTGTGGGCAGGCGCTTGGAATTCCATAATCACACAGAACGCCCTCAGAACTTGGGCAGCTCCACCACTGTGATCAGCTCCTTGCAGGGGTAGGTGAGAACCTGTTCCTAATCAGGTCTTAGCACGGGACAGGGCACTCCACAGATGACCAGCTGGCTGACAGTAGGGAACTGTGTTGGGATCTGGCATGTTTTCAATAGTAGCTGAGCCCTCATTTCACAGTTTGAGGAAAACGTGCCTTTTTCAAATTTGACCTTGGCCTCTCAAATGGGCACCTGCGGGCTCTTGACACGCGTTTGTTCTCAAATTCCCCTGACTCAGGTACATCTGGGGACTCTGGTAGGGTGGGAGCTGCAGTTTAGGAGAGGTGATTCAGGAAGACTGATGTGAGCGTAGTGTTAAAAGCAACCACACAACCTGAGGTGAAGGGCAGGAGGAAGGTGCAGCCCCAGGACCATGAACAAGAGCCCCAGTGACAGGACTCATGGAAGGAAGCCCAGGAGGCCACAGGTGGTGCCCTGTGTGTACGGCAGATACTGCTACAGACTCCAAGGCCATCATCTCATCTCACCTGACAGTTCAGCAAACCGATGCGCACGATGGCTGTTTCTATTAACAGGTGAGAAGAATTATTTGGCTCAGAAAAGTTGAAAGATTTCCCTGTGGTGACATCAACTCACCTGATTTGACTTGTCCTCAGGTGTGTCTGACTTCAAAGGTAGACACGTGCTGTACTTTCAAGACCAAGGGAGGATGAGAGAGGATTCATGAATTAAAGGGGGACACGGAGGTATGAAGGCAGCCCAAAGCAACCAGGATCTGGGAGCCATGGGAGGGCCTTGGTGAAAGCAAAGGGAAGACAACTGAGTGGAAATGTTTAAAATAGGAGTAAGCCTTGTGGCTTGGAGTTTAAAATGTGTTCCACTCAAAGGAGCTGAAGTGTGGATGGCCATCAGCAGTGGTAGGCTACAGCACGCTGACGGAGAGAAGGTGGCAGAGAGGTCCAGGTGGCATTCCTTGGGAGACAAAAGAATAAGCAGCATCTCCATTCCTGGCGGCAATGTGGGTTTCAGAAGAGTCAGGACAATCAGCCAAGACCCTGAGCACAGGGGCATCTACACAATTCCGCTTCAATTTGATAAACTTCAATGAGTTTGTAAACAGCAACAGAGTACAGTTAAGACTGAAAATGGACAAAGCTGAGCCATAAAATTATCAGTGGTGTTTTCATTCCTACAAAACATGAGTTGCTGTGACATTGAGAACGACATGGAAGCATACTCAGACATCATGTTTAAAAGAGAGAAAGGCCCATACAGAAGTACAAGTCGTGTTCATTAGACAGGACCTAAACAAATGTTTAGTTGGACAGTGGGTGGGAGGCTCATGAATACACATAATAGTGACAGTCATTCATTTTTCTTAGTGAACAGCATGATCATGAAATCAACCAATAACAGTGAATTTGGAAGGTATAATCAATAAGCAAAAAAGAATGATAGAAATGAAGTCACAGAATGGGAATCAGCTTAAGAAAATGACAACTAATAAGACTGAAAAACCAGGAAGGGCACAGGACGTCCAACCCCAGAAAGTTGATTAGGAAACTCAGACAGGAGGTGGGCTCGCAGTGCCCGGGAGGAGCTGTCTGATAACAGTCAACAAATATTTGAAACTTGTAAATACCGAAGCGAGAGAGGAATTACCACGCATAGAGTTCTAATTAAAAAGAATCAGATGAAATTATGACAAGGAAACTCTGCTGAATGCTTTGACAAAAGCAAAGCTGGCACAGGACAGTGTCCCACGAGGTCTTGGGGAGGGAGTTTTTATTCTCATTTGTGCCAAGGCAGAAAAACACACAGCCGAAGGATTTGCATTTCACTTTTCATTTACCATTAAGGTAGGAAAAGTCCACAATAGTGAGCTCTGGCCTCAGAAGTCACATTCCATCTTCTAGGAAACGTTAAAGCACAGTAGGCAATGCATGAAACATCCTGGTAACTGCACAGCCATGTACTTGTGGTTTTTCTGTCTCATGTTAAGTGATACAGCTGGGTGGTAGACACTTCCACGACCATTTGATAGGCTTGGTAACTGCAGCCTGTTGTGTAGAGAGGATTCCTTGTGCCCTTCTTGTTTTACTTGCAAAGCATATGAGGAGCATTTTTATTTTTAATCAAATTTGGGTGACATTTGGTTATGTTACAATTGCTAAGCAGAAGTGTACCTGACTCTGACATGGACACAAAGTACAATACCTCTGTGCCTGGTGTTCTCCATAAACTGGGAAATCATGTTAATCCCAAGCTTCTGAGAATAGAATAACTGGCAAAATAACTACAAAGCATTTCCCCAGCCACAGAGATGGACAAAGAAATGTTGAAGGGCCCCGAGTTAGTGGTTCTAATTCTGTGCTGTCTGCTGAGGTTGCCTGGGGAGCTGTTCACAGCACAGGTGATTCTACCAGGAGAAAAGGCTGGGAACACTTTAGAACAATGCTCCCAGCCTCCAGTTCAATGGGTCTGGGGCATAGCCTGCTGCCCACGCCACATCCAGACAGTTCCATCCTAGTCTCTGGGGCTGAGATCAGTAACTTCACGTTCTCCAACCCATTACAAGTGATGTGCAGCGTCATCTGAGAACTGCCAGCTCTACAAGGACATGTCCCAGGAAGTGAACCTCACTTGTGAGTTGGTTTTGAGTCAACATTGCACATTAGAGTCTAATGAAAATGGGTAAAAATAAGACTTTATTTTTAGTGAGGAAAATTTGGCTAAACTCTTTAGATCTAGCATGGCTTTGTTTGAAATGGATATGGTTTTGCATGTTTATCAAGGGGTGTTTAGCATATGTGGCAGCCAAGAAGTAGCTGCAGGCCCCAAGCAAGTGGCTCAGGGTAGGAAGAACAGCTCTTCCCAAAGTCCCATGGACGACATGAGATTACCATCAGTATCATTTGTATAACTGTTTAAGGTAGACAACCATCTGTTTAAGCAAGTATTCAATTTGTCCAAACCCTGGGCTTTCAAAGGCACATCTATCAAGTTAAAAAGTAGCCGCTAGAAAGAATAAATTTGTGATGGGAAATTGGAGAGTGGATCTAGACTTCAGAAGGACCCGCCTAGAGAGGATCACAGAAACTGGAGGCTGAAAACCAGCTGTGGAACACAATCAGCAATAAGTTATGCTGACAGCACGTACTCCAACATGATTTGATGAGGATGGGACCTTATCACTGTGGTTTTCCTTTCCAAAAGTCATGAGCCCAGTCTGACCACAAAACGTCATCAGATATGCCCATGCTGAAGGACATTATACAAATACCCAGAGTTCCTCTACACTGCCAAGGTCATCAAAAACAAGGCAGGCTGGGAAACTGTCAAAGTCCAGACGAGCCTAGGGAGTTATAACGACTAAGTGTGGTGTGGCATGGATCCTAGTGGGCTCCGGGACAGAAGGACATCAGAGAGAAGCTAAGAATCTCTGAACAAAGTACAGCCTTCAGGTAATAATCATGTGTCCACACTGGTTCATTTGTTGTGATGAAAGATGTCAACCACAGGGGACAGCAGGTGAGAGACTCAAGGGCGCCCTCTGTGCCATCTTTATAACTCTGCAATAAATCTGAAAATCTCATAACTAGATTTTCATAAAAAGTCAATTCCAGGAGCCCCGCAATGAATATATCAACATTTGTCCATGGATTGAGCGTGATGTTATGATTCTGAAGCTAGACTCTTCAAGAATTATGAGGAAAACACAGTGACTGGGAAAAGGCCAGCGGAGCAGTGAAGTCTGAAACAGGCCAAGAGTGAAACCGAGGTCATTTTATAACCGCTGACTCGAACATTTCTAAAAATAACTAAACAAATCAAATAACGAAATTGCAAGAGAAGTCATCGGATGGTGTGTGACTCTGTCAATAATATGAAATTAAGTTCCTGCAGTAGTGGAACATCTGCCCTGCATCTGATGCTGTTGAGAGTAAGAGAAGATTCTGAGCAAATTATATAAATCAACGCAGCACTGGGCAGTATTGCCCAGAAGTTATTTCATGGACAAAGAATCCTGTGAGATGCTCCGGGGTGAGAGAATTGCACTGCGTGGCAGTAATTACCTGTTTAATATATTAAAGATCTTATGGTATAGAATTATCATTGATGCTTTTTAATGCTTCCAAAGCTTATTTGATCACAAATCCCTTCAAGTCCTTTAGCATCAATTAATATCAATAGGAAAAATCTTGATCATGCTGGTCCTAAAACCTCCATCTTCTGTCAGGGGGTACACATGATTTGGAGGCTGGACAATTAAAGTAGTTACCCATGTTTTCATATAACTAGGTAGACATTTCAAGTGTACTTCAAAGCCAAAGTATATGGACTGACATTATTTCAAACCTTTATCACTGACCTAGGTAATGATAAACAGCACTGCCCAACAGAACTTTCTGTGATGATGGCAATGCTCTATACCTGTGCTATTCAGAAACAGCCACTGAGCACTTGAGATATGGCTAGTGTGACAGAGGAACTAAACTGTTAATTTTAATTAATTTAAATTCAAATAGCCACACAAGGTCAGTGGCTACTGCGCAGCACAATGCAACATCTAGAACACATTACATAGAATGATAAGACAGATGGAGTTTCTAACTTAGAAAATACTTGTGGAACAAAAATAGAGTGACAAATTAGAGAGACGTTTTACTACAACTAAGATGAAATTCAAAAGGAATATGTACAGTGATCCCTATTTAAGGTGTGGAAATTCTGCTTAGGCACAAGAAAATGATCAGAAATGATCACAAGTTAAGCGTAAGCAACAAAGTACTTCCATTAAAATATGGCCACCCTCCTAGAATGGCTTAATAAGAATATGGTACAAAAGATTCAGCTAGTGGCTTTAACCGATGTAGTAGACAGATCATTAAATGCAATTTGAAGACATGTTCTGTGTTCCAGTTTGGCAAAGACACATAGTGTGACCACTCTGGGCCTTAATTTCCTCATGTGCAAAATTCCGAGATCCTTAGCAAGGCTTCTACTTTAAGGAAGAAGTCTATAAATAACTGTACAACTAATACTGCAACTCCCAGACCAGTTCCAGGACCCAGGACTGTGAGATTCATCTGCCCTTATTTTAAAGGAATGTCTATTCTCTGTGCCTGCTCTGATGGAAAGAGACCAGGGAGTGCTTTTTTCTTACCTTTTATTATTCATGTGAGTGGGATCAGCAAGAACTCAGCAACAAGAACTAAGAGATCGTGGGGCGGATACACTGAGGTCAAAAAACCCCACGCTAAGCCCACACTCACAAAAGTCACAGCCCCAGTACTGTCCCAGAGAGAGGGAGCGTGGGCCTGAGCAGGCCCCTAACCCGACAAGAGTTGATTCGGAGACTGGAACCTTCAGGCCAGAGACGGGAAGGTACAGGACAGGGAAACATTTTCAGATACATTAAAGTATTTCACAGAGGAAACAGACATCACTTAAATTCTGAAGAAAGTACAAAGAAGAAAGAGGTTTAGACTGAAGCATGGGGGCTTTAATAAGCGAACAACCTGGTGTGAGCAGCAGAATATATGACCCAGGAGTTGCAGAATCTTGAGTCCTAGAGATTTAAAGAGCCTAAGACAGGGAGGAGGGCTTCCCTGAGGAAGTAAGGCGGACAAGCCAAGCCCTGAAGTTCTTTCCAGTGTTGTGTAGTCAATTTTAGAAACAATCCATCCTTAGAACAAAAGGGTAAGGCACAAAAGAAAGCCATTAATGTTAAAATGGGACTATCCAGGCGTGCTTAACAGTTTTTATGTAGTTCATAATTTGTTCGGAGAGTTTTCTTAACCATAACAATTTCAAAGTCTTTGTTGAGGATTCTAACCGAGAGCAGCTATTAAAAAGACCAGGCATTATTTTGTGCCTTTACTGCAAGGTTGGAATTGTGGTCAATGGCAGAGGATATAGTAAACCTGGGTCTTGAATGCCCAGTGCTAAACATGAAGCTGCTCACCCTCCTTGCACTGAAGCATGTCTGTCACAGCAGGTCCTGAAAGAAGAGGCTTCTAGAGGAAGGAGTGAGATGCCGAGACTGTGTGTGTGTGTGTGTGTGTGTGTGTGTGTGTGTGTGTGTGTGCGTGTGCGCGCGTGTGCATGCACTCGGTATGTCTGTGGCCTCTAGATCCAGCCATTCCTGAAGCCCTTTGATTAATCAGTTTTACAGGTCAATGCATTCTTTTGCTTTCAGTAAGTCTGTGACTTTCAACTGACAGAATCTTACGTGGAGCAGGTGCGGGAAAGACTGACTGGGGATGCCAGAAGAGATGGAGCAGGGACCTTGGACTGAATGAGGGAGGACAACAATAAGAGCAGTGCCTCTGACATGGCCAGCAGCCAGTGAGGCGAGGAGGCCCTTCACATGTGAAGAAGCCAGATGGAGTGGCATCTGGGTAAATTCCAAAAGAGGTAGAAAAGTTACGTCCGATAAAATCATCAACTCTCATCTGAACAATGTACGACCCACTGTGCCCTGCCACTAACACACAGCACTTTCTTCGGGACAATATGAGATGTGCTCGGCGGACGAGTATCCTGTTGTCCTACCTGAGGTGCTCTACTATACAAATAACCTTCTGCAGATTCCTTCCACCCGTCACATCAAAGGCTTCCTAAGTTTAATAACACAGGGCATTTACCATGCCAAATCATTAACAGGATGAAGAGTAAGGAATAGATGAAAATTAATCTTAACTTGATTTCTTCCTTTCCTGACTAGAATCTTCTTCATTCTGTCCAGTCTCAAGACCCAGAAAGACGTTTGTTGTGGCCATCTTTTGGTTAACTTTTCACAGTAGTAAAGAGTTGCCCCTTATTCTCTTTCTAACATCACATTGATGGAGCAGTCGAAGTAAGCTTTGATCTAGAATCTCCTGTTCTGTTCAAATTATAAACACTAGTGGGCCTCTCTCCTGGGAATGCAAGGGGCAGACAAGTGGGGGTGAGCCAGGCTTGGGGTTGGCAGGATGAACCAGCAAAGACACCCCAAGCAGTGATGACAGTTCACTTGGGTATTGCACTCATCGTCAAAATGCTGACAGTCACTTAAATCACCCACTGGGTAGAATAGTTACCCTGAAAGGAACTTGGAGGGCACAACTTATATTATAAATGGAACTGCGCACATGAGACAAAGTGTTCACGGGCGTGGCAGAAGAGATGTTTGTCAGAATAGCAGAGATGATTAAAGACAGGAATTAGACATCAACTACACCCAGTTGTCCTGGTGATATGAAGACAACAGCTAAATTGTGCAATTACAGAGTTAGTAGTCTCCTTTTGAAAACTGTTGGTGCCAGGTAGACCTGCGTGACTCACCCAGGTCTTGCTGCACAGGTGATGCACTACCTTGCTTTGTGGGGTCCTTTTAGAGCAGACAGAATAGAAGCCTGGAATGCTGTGCCATTAGCAGTAGGAGACTGTATGTATTAGTAAGTATGAGACACCAGTGGCATACTAAATGAAGAGGCCCCTTCCAAGCCTCACTAGCAGACCTGCCACACAGCCCTGCACTTGCAGGAGTCAAAGGAAACCAGGAAGAGAGCCTTCTGGCCCCTTCCCAGAGCCGCGCATGTTGCAGTCAGCAAAGAAAAAGCAGGATCTTTTTGACATTTTGAGGGGAGGAGGGAGGGGCGTGGGGCTGGGAGTTAAAATGGTTAACTGAAACTATTGCTTGTAATATAAGTGCCTGATATTACAGGGCTAGGAAGTTTCAGGGGCCTTCAAGGATACTGACGTGTGAAGAATCTGCTCAGATGCAATGCTGTGCCCAAGTTATCCTTAATTGGTAGACACAGTCTCTATTCTTATAGAGTTCTGAGAATAAACATGGATAATTTTGTCATCAGATAAAAAGTAGTATTTTAGAGCTGGTGCTGTGGCTCATGTAATCCCAGCACTTTGAGAGGCTGAGGTGGAAGGGTCACTTGAGCCTGGGAGTTTAAGACCAGCCTGTGTGAAATGGTGAGACTCCATCTCAAAAAAATAAAAAGTAGTATTTTTTTTTAAAAGCATAAATGGTGACATTTTAGGAAGACTTCTAAAGTAGATGACGTGATCTCCCTCAGAAGCCACTCCTGGGGTCCCTTGTCCCCCCTCAATAGGTGTGTAATCAGCACAAGCACATGTGCGTAGTGAGTGGTCAAGGGATTCCTTAGATGCTTGCTGTGGGGCCTGCAGGAGAACAAGTGAATAATTTACCCCCATGAATTTCATTTGCATCTTTTCTAGGCTGGAAACATGGTTCATTAAGTAATGACACCGCCTCAAAGGCAGTGATGGCAAACAGCTCACTGAGTCCTAACACTCATCTAACAGTTGACCCTAATCCAGAGTTGACGGTGCCTCCCTCTCCTTCCTGCTGTTTTTGCCTCTTCTATCCTATTTCCACCACTCCATTCATACATCTATCTTTCCTTAGTCCCTCTTTGCATATTTTTATTTGCTTCTATTTTAACTGTGCAATCCATATTCCTGAAGGACTGCTTTAAAAATTATTTATTTTGAAGTTATTAAAGTTTATGTGCCCTAAACTTTTCAAATTATTTCTCTCTGAGTCATTGGTCCTTGACAGAAAAAGGTTCCCCTTATTTCACATCCTGTTCCTTAATTTCCTTGAAATCTATAATTGTCACTTCTCAGCCATCTATTTTCCAGAATGACTGTTGTCCTCACTATCTGTATTTTCTAGCACCTTAATCACTTCTGTGACTAATAAAAAGATTAGCTTTATATCAAGCTGAAATAAGAACATCAGCTGTGCATGCAGCCCTGAGCTCTAAGACAGTTTGCCCTTGAGAAATTGTCATAGGAGACAAAAGGTGTTGCTTTCGCTCTTTGAGACACAGTGGTTCAATCTTAGATGAGTTCAAGCTTCTCAGGTTTAATGTCAAGCCACGCTAACACGGGCTTTCCTGGCTTCGCACACTCCAGACAAGGCTGGTCACTTTTCTCAAATCACAAAGCAGGAGTGGCCCATCACATGCAGAATTCTCACACACATGTTCTCACAACTGGGCCACCGCCCCACGGGGTGACAGGTGTGCACACTGACATTCCAGGTGGAAGTGCCCAGTCTGTTGCTTGACCGCCCACTACAGCCCCCCGCTAGATACTTACTCTGGGATGAGGAGAGATGGGAGAAGGCAGACTTTGTTCGGCCTGCAAGCCATTCCAAGCTTTCATGCATGTTTGCCAGGGCCTTGAGGTCACTGACGTCGCGAAGGATGTCTTGTGGAGGGATTAACTTATCACCCAGGTTCCCAATAAGAACTTCAGACTCCTTGCCAAAGGCGGCCCTGAAAAGCAAATCAAAGACACACACTTCACATACAGCATGGAGAACAGGACTGGGTGGCTTTTAAGGCTGCACAGGGCAGCCATAATCCTATTCCACATCAGGCTCTTTCTTGGGCTTCACTTTGTAAGAAGACAACCCCATGCCTGCTTGACATGATTCCAACAGGGGGCAGGGGTTTTGGGAAAATAAAGAGGCCCCAAAGGTTGTTCTTGCCATAGGAGACAGCATGGACCTGGCTTCCATGGTGACAGGCCCAGGGGTGGCTTCCATGCTTCTCTTGGGCTCTTCCTTTGCCTCCTCTCATGCTATGGAAGTCAGTGAACAGCTCAGGGTATAAATATGCACATGGCTTGGAGTTTATTATAATAAAACAAAACAGCCAAGTTAATCTGAGGTGAGAAAAATATTTAATAATGTTCAAAGGCAAAGAGGATGCAGCCTCTCTACGAAATAAGGTTATACTGAGATGGATGGAAGGCTTCACTCATTCATCTGTTCATTCATTTACTTGTTCTAATAAGGATTGAGGCCACTAAAGTGAAGTATTAAGGCAGTCAGCATTTGAAAAGAGAAACTAGGCAAAAACTGTTGGGATCCTTTTACTGACTGGAGAAATAAGCCAAGAAGGTTTCACACCAAGCCCAGTGTCGTCAAAGTGTTTTGGGAGCTTGAAAACCCAAGTAATAGAGTTAGAGGGTCTACGGAGGACAGAGCTGGAAGGGCTCTGAGACCATGTGTCACAGCCACAGTGGAAAAGAAGAAACTGAGGCTCAGAAAGTTAGCAGTTCTGCCCACATGACACATGAGTGGCCAGGCTGGGTCCTAGGCTGCCTGATTTCTACAGCTCTTTTCTTTTAAAAAGAAAGATTCATGGGCAATGCAGTGAGACTCGTCTCTACAAAAGATCAAAAACTGACTAGGCATGGTGGCACATGCCAGTAGTCCTGGCTAATCAGGAGGCTGAGGCAGGAGGACTACTTAAGCCCAGGAGCCCGGGGCTGCAGTGAGCTATGACTATAACACTGCACTCCGGTCTGGGTAACAGAGTCAGAATTTGTCTCAAAAACAAACAACAAAAACACTCCAAAAAAGAAAAAGAAAGAGGTTGAATGAGAAAAGAATGACTAAGAATGTCAGGAGAAAAACAGAATCCCATCTTTTCAGGACAGTGACACAGGGTGGATAAGCAGAGCTGACGGGAGGAGGCTGGAGCAACTACCTGGAAAGTCTCTGTAAGTCCCAAAGCTGTTACAATTTAACACACCTTAAGTGAGAAGAAGCAAGGGCTTTATTTAAGTTGAACAAGCCACATTAAGTTTTGAGCAAGCAGTGATTAATAACAGTTGATATATAGTCAGAAGGATGCCTAACTGGCACATAGGCATTTAGTGCCCAGCACTACAGCAGGTGTCCAGTGTGGAAGGAAACAACTACTGTGAGTTAAACGCTCACTAAAAACGCATGTGCTACCAAGTAGTGGACCACAATGAGCCCTTGGATTTCAGCAGAAGTCACCTTTCCTAAAGAAAAGTCCCAGTGGATGAGAAGCAACAAAGCACAGCGGACTGAGTGTGTGAAACCTGGGTGTGCCAGTCTCATTTGGGGTCTTGCCACGGGCTTGGCAAGGGGCCTTGAGCTCTGCATTTCTAACTAGTCCCCAGGAGAAGCAGGGCTGGTTTGACAAGTGGGTTGGAACACATAGTGTATGCCACTGTATCTGGATTTTCATCAGAATCTTCAAGATGTGAATTTCTGTGACAGAAACCACTAGCAGTCTGCCCGGTATCCCTTACCCCTTCCCTTCTTGGTAAAAGGACCCTGATATTGTCAGGGTCAGCAGTGTGCTCACCTGAAAATGAAAGAAAGCAAAACCCACTACAAGGCCCTGCTCCTCTTGCAGTGGTGATGGCCAGTGAGACGGAACCTGAAATCAGCAGACAGGCTTTAAGGACACTCTCGAGCAATGGGTGTTGGTAGGGACCTTTTCTGCTCCCCCTTTTCCAGAGGCAGCCATGGTGACTGAGGCTGCGGCTGGCTTCTCAAACATCAGGTGACCTTGAACATGGAAGCCAGCGCTGAGAATAACAGAGCCACATGACAGGGTCACTGGTGCACAGGTGACGTCGTGGAGCTGCAGTGCAGTCCCAGACAAGATGCTTCGGAGCCTCATGTGGCAGCAGAGATGATGAAACCCTGTTTATGTCACTTCTATTTCAAGTCTCTGCTAGTAGCTGCGAAACACAATTCTAACTGACTCCATTCTCCAATTAGCATAAGTGAGGTCATCCTCAGAAGACTTTTTGTGAATCTGGATATCCCTACGATCCTGTTACTGGGAAAAGCAAAACAAGGTCTCCTCCATGATTTGGGCCCAGAAGACATTTATACTTCCCCTTGGGCTGTCACTCAGTCAGGCTGTAAATATTTAGTTTTCTTAATCTGCCCTTATGTATCCTAGTCCTATCACTGTCTTTGACAGCACAAAAAATGCCTCTGAGCTGGTAGTTAAGAAGCAACAGGAAAGGCTGACAGCTTTGAAAACTAGGCTGGGAGCCATTTTTATACACAGCTGTGTAGCCCTGGGTGGATGTGACAATCAGGACAAATGTATTTATGTAGACATCTGATCTGCTGGCCTGGGGGTCCCGGGCCCAGGCATGTCCATGGTATGCTTCTCGCAAGCTGTATGGCCCACTTCCCTGGGTTCCCTGAGATCTGCTTCACCCCCTCAGACAAGAGAGCAACAGAATGAGGAAAATTTACCCCACCTCATATTGGATACATGACAGACGTCTCATTTGACAGAAATCCATAATCATCTCCAACAGCCTGAGGAGAGCACAGAAACCACATGCAGAGTGACAGACAGCTATAACCATTCCGCACACACAAAATCATTCCTTCGAGAATTTGTGTGGGTCAATGAGCTTGGTGGAAGGTTTTATGTGTTAGAATAACCTTAAAGGGACAGCTTTGGCTGCTTGACAAACCTTTTCTAAATCCTGTGATTTACTAAATTATGGTATAGTCACACTGTGGAAAACTATGAAGTTATTAGAAATTATAAAGTAAGAAATACTTGATACCATAGAAAAATGTTTGGTGTGGCTTACTCAACTCAATATGCAGTTGAGTAAAATAAACTTATAAAACTACACACACTCTATGAAATGAGTAAGAAAGTAATTAAATATATTAACTGATAAAATATTGAATATCTACAGACCAAAATGCTGTGTGAGTGGATCATGCTTTGTGCTTTTCTGTACTTTCCACATTTTCTCCAAAAAACATGTTTACTTTTTAATTAAGAGAAAAATGGAAAGTCCCACCACAAATGATGAAACTTCCAAATGAGCATGTCAAGAATCCCAGCATGGAAAACTGGAGATATGGGAGACTTCAGTCAAAGTGGGTGGCGGTGGGTGGCAGGCCTGAAGGCTGGTCAGGCCTGTAGCTCCTGGCTTGCAGCCACTGTTGCCTGCAAGGTGTCTCACTGCCAGCACAACTACTCCCTCGTACCTGGATAGTACCATGGCTCCTTTCTAGGCCTGACATTGTACCTATGCTTCATCTTCTGCTTTACTATGAGAATGCATTATATAATGAAGACATCATATATTTCTGAATGAAATGTATGCAGAACAAACATCATCTTCAGAAGGTGAAGTAATAGAGACTTAGAAGAGACAGGCATTCAGTAATTGCTCAAAGATGACCTGATGCAGGCAGGGGGGTGTTTTGGGTACTGGACCCCATACAAGGAGTCACCCTCCTGATCAGCGGACCAGCAGGCTCAGGTAGAAGCCTAGAAAACTGAAGATGAGTGCTAAACCTGTTAAGCTTAATTTTTGCCACGCAATTATTTATAACCTGTAAAGAGTTTGATCTGACAAGAATTCATTTAAGAGAATGTTGCCAAGAGTGTTAGACCTGTTTATCTTAATTTTACCACACAATTATATTCTTTAAAGAGGTCTATCTGATAAGAATTCATTTAAGAATATTTTGCCAAAGATGGCCCAAATTGCCTCTATTTAATCTTTAAAAAATTTTGGAAGGCAAAAAGGAAGACAGAATTTGTACTTTTAGCAGACTAAATGCAATTATGAAAGAAACATAAATGGCTTCAAAGTGGGTGATTTGCTGGTTTGTGCTGTAGCTGATCACATAATAAGCACACTCAGGGCGTCCCTTCCTGCCCCACTCTCCAAAGCTCCCACCATCATTGGCCCTGAGACAACTACCCCAAGGCACAGGGAATGCTGCCTGCAGGGTCAGTTACCCCATGACACAGAACAGAGTTGAGGGCGCCAGAACTGGGAGTCTGGAACTGGCTTGGAGGGCCAAGTCACCTGACGCATGTAGTCATGGGTTAAGGCAGCAACGTAAAACTAACACGTGGTAATGACGTGGGTGCATGGGAGAAGGTCTTTGTTTTTGGGAGACACTTGGGCCTAAAGGGTCACTGTCTGCAGCCTACTTCTGGATGGTTTGGCAAGAGGGAAGCATGTGCATTGGGAGAGAGAAAAGAGTGGGAATAGCAAGAGGTTGGTAGTAAACCTAGGGCAGTACACGGTGTATAGTTGGCATTGCAATGTTAGTTCAACTTTCCTGTGTGTTTAACATCTTTCAAATTTAAAAAAACAAACTAACTAAAAAAGAGTTTAAGCGCAGGGAAAAAAACCAGAAGCAGGAAATAGAAGGCTAATTGTTGGACTTTCCCAAATCAGAATCTCCCCTGCTCCTGTCTGAAATAGTTCTTGGGACTCACCTCCCAGAGAGACCCCTTGACAGGGAAATCTAAGTTTCTGGAAATGAAAACTTTATACAAAGTATAATATATCTGAAGGGAAGTTAATGCACCAAATTAAAAACTTGAGCAATATTACCAAAACAATCAGAGCCTTGCAAACTGCTTCTGCCATGCTAATTTCAGATCTGCAGAGATATAATTTAGAATGACAGTCAGTTATGTTCTGACTTGTTTAATCCATGAATGCATAAATGGATTGTTTCTTCTGTCAGTCTATCTTTTCGTCTTTGTGAGTATTTGAAGTGGTTTATGTGCAACTGATCCTCTCCTAGAAGAAAGAAGACTAGAGTTACCAAAACTACGGAAAGGGGCGAAGGTCCAGAGAGTAAATGGCAGGCCTCATTCTGAGAAAGGAAACTTCACCCTGTCTAAAGGAAAGACATAAACATACCATCCACACACAGTTGGGCTGGTGGCAACACTCCAGGGTTCCACCAGGTAGTCTCCAACTGCACACCAAGGTTTTAATCACAGTCAACATAGGTAATTGTGGTAAGTCCAAAAGCATTATCATAAGAGATTCATTATGCTAAAAAACAAAACCTGCTCCTAGTTGATGCAGACCTGCATAATTTATATAAAAAATTCTTTGGCTGGACTTGGTGGCTCAGCCTGTAATCTCAGCACTTCGGGAGGCTGAGGTGAGAGGATTGCCTGAGCCTGTGGGTTTGAGACCAGCCCAGGTAACTTGGCGAGACCTTGTCACTACAATAATAATAATAATAATAAAATTAGCTGGGTGTGGTAGTGCGTGCCTGTAGTTCCGGCTACTTGGAATGCTGAGGCGGAAGGATCAGCGGAGCCCAGCAGGTCGATGCTGGGGTGGCCATTGAGTGTGCCATGGCACTCCAGCCTGGGAGACAGAGTGAGACTCCAACTCAAAAACAAAAACAAAAAGAGTCTTCAAAATTTCTCTATCATTATAGGTTTAAGTTGACGTTTTTGTTCCCTAGCAGCATAACTTTTATTGTGTTATGAACAATTTCTTCTATACAATAAAGAGTTAACTTGTTAATTTCTAGCTAATTTTCAACTGGTGATGAGCTCAGATTCTGGGTAAACAGTCAAGTAGTTGTGCTGCTCTGTATGCTAAGACTTCTGTTATCTGCCACCCTTTCACTTATTTGACTCCATTACTTGAATACCAAGTAGTACATGAATGAAGACACACATTCATACAACAAGCATTTGCCAAGTATCTATTATGTGACTCATTCAACACGCAAACTCTAGAATAATGACACTGGTTAGGTATTCTGCCCACTAACACCATGCCTTTGAATCTCGATTTTATCTAGAAACTTGATGGTTTCAAAAGCTAATACAGGCAGGCTCTGTTTTTATGCAGCGTTTTTTCTGGAAACCTCATTGGAAAATAGTAATCATCAAAAAACTGATCACATTTTCTTATAAAACAGTGTTGCAATTGGAGGTTGTGCTTCCGAGACATCAAGTAAATGATGTTTGCAAAAGATATGCCATAAGTGTAAACACACTAAAACTGGAACTCCTAGTAGTAACTAAAAATAGTAAAGTTATACTCAAAGTTTCTGCAAAGTGGGTGGAGAGCACCAGGTGTTCTCACTATGCAAGTGCTCCAACCTACTCTGAGGTATACATGCAGGTCTGAAAACACAGCTTCCTGGGCCTTAAATATGACCCAATATCTACAGACAAACACACACACATCATCGTCACTTTAAAAAAATAGCCTTGCTGGGCTCGGTGGCTCAGCCTGTAATCCCGCGCCTTTGGGAGTCTGAGGTGAGTGAATTGCCTGAGCCCGCGGGTTCGAGGCCCGCCTGGGCAGGCGAGACCTCATCTCTACAATAAATCAAAAAATTAGCCGGGCGTGGTAGTGCGTGCCTGTAATTCCGGCTACACGGAAGGCTGAGGCGGAAGGATTGCCGGAGCCCAGCAGGTCGAGGCTGCAGTGGCCAGGAGCGGCCACTGCACTCCAGTCTGGGTGACAGAGTGAGACTCCAACTCAAAAAAAAAAAAAAAAAAATAGCCTTTGAGCTGGAGACCCACAGGCCATCGTCTGCGATGAAGAGCTGAGGGTGAGGACCCAGGAGGAGTGAGAACAGAAGTGGGCAGACCCCACGGCTCAGGCTCTGGGTTTCAGATGAGCACTTAGTAAAACATTCCCAAAAATCCATACTAACAACAAGTGAAAAGCCAACTGTGGAGCAGCATGTCATGCTGAGGCTGAGGACACCAGTTCAGAGTACAGTATAGAGACTCATCCTGAAACATAACTGCACTGCAATGGCTGTGAGTCTGGGGAAGTGGCACCTTGCTTTAGCTAAGCCCCTCCAACAGGCCTGGCTGCTAAGTTTTCATCATAGCTGTTATCAAGCAACCCTCGCTAAAAGCAATTAGGCACATGCTTTTTCTTTAGGTGTTAGGACTTTCAGAAGTATGTAGCTCTGCCAGGAGCCACTGAATCAATGCATTCACACAAATAAGTGGCAATAATGTTCCATGAAGAACATTTCTAAAACTTCAAAACGGATGATAGGACATAGGATTAAAATAATCAATAATCACTTATTCTAGGCTAAGCATAATATACTTGGGTTTTTCAACTACTGAGAATGATTACAGGTTTGAAAGTCATACTTTATACAGTACTGAACTCCTTCTGACTATACCAGTTTATTGACCATTCTGATTATTTTCCAAATTGCCACACAAGTTTCTTTTGAAGAATCTAAGTCTATCCAAAGCAGAAACACTAAAAAAATTTTAAGCAAGGGCAACTGGGAGACAGACAAGGGAGTTCCTTTGGCAAGAGAGGGGAAGGGACAAGGGTGCGTATGAGAGGGTCTCAGGAAGGGGAAGAGAAGACAACTAGGGGCCAGACAAGAAGGTTCTCTTGGCAAGACAGAGTTGGAAGGATGAGTGTGGGAGGATCTTGGGGGAGGAAGAAGAGAAGTCAACTAGGGGTTAGACAAGGGAGATATCTTGGCAAGAGAGGGGAAGGGACAGGGTTGAGTGTGGGAGTCTTAGGAGGTAGATGAAAAGTGACAGGAATGTGAGCCGTGGCAAAACAAGTCGCTACATAGAAGAGTGAATGCTGTGCATTTCACTGGCAAGATTATGCTTTTTTCAGAGACAAAAAGGTTAGAATGACAGTTTGAGGCAGGAGGGAACTGCACTGAACACTCACAAGGTGTGAGGCTGCGTGGACGTTTTTTAAGCACATACATATCTTAAACCAAAGTAGTAATTACCCAAGGTTTAAGAACCCATAATGATGACCATTGGTCCCACCCCTCCCTGGCCTCAGCCCCAGGAACAACCACATACAACAGTTGAAACAGCGATCCCTGTTTCTAAATGCTTCTGGCAATGATAGTCATCTCTCTCAAGAATCTGTCAAATGGCTGCTTGTTAGTGCATACATTTTAGACCCTGCCTTCCGATCTCTTGCTTGATGGATGGTATGAGTTCAGTTTACTTAAGTCCCTCCCCCCACCCCCCATAACATCCTCTCCTCATTTCTAGTGCAGCTGTGTCATGACTTGAGCTCTGCAGTCTCCTCTGAGCACGCCCATCCCCATCTCACTCCTAGCAGTGGCGAATACCAAGCTGTTGAGCGCCTGCCTACTTGCTTGGCTCTCCACGCTGGCTGCGAGCCCCAACCCAGGTGGGCAGCAGGGCAGGGTATGGAGGGGAGAGGTGCAGGAGGAGCTGACACCTGAGCTGAACCTCGAGGCTGGGTGGGCAGGTGCAGGCGGTGGGGGAGGTGGGGTGGAATGGGCAGACCACACGTTGGGGCGGGAGGGGGTGGTCATGGCAAGGACAAAGAGGTGTGAGAGAACACAGGGCTGGACACCTGCAGAAGTTCAATGGGGAAGGAAAGATGTACATGAGGAGGCAAGTGGTCCTCACCCCGGCAGGAAATGTCAGCCTGCAGTAGGCACAGGATGGGACAGAGCGACATAGTCATGGGGTCTTCTGGTGGCGGTTTTGGGTCCAGACGACTCCTGCCTACGCCTATCTTGGGAACACCTCCTCCTGCCTGCCCGACTCAGCACAGCAGCCTGCCTGCCACCATGCAGTATTGCCAGTCTTTCTTTCTTAGAGGTTAAGTGGGGCTGCATTAGAAGAATTACATTATTTTCTTTTTCGAGTTAGAGTCTCACTCTGTTGCCCAGGCTGGAGTGCAGTGGTACACCCACAGCCACCCCAGAGTTCCTGCTGGGCTCAGGTGATCCTTCTACCTCAGCCTTCCAAGTAGCCGGGACTATAGGCATGTGCTACCATACCCAGCGAAGTTTTTTATTTACTGTAGAGATGAGGTCTTACCATATTGCTCAGGCTGGTCTCAAACCTGTGGGCTCAGGCAATCTTCTTGCCTTGGCCTCCCAAAGTGTTGGGATTATAGGCTTGAGCCACCTTGCCCTGCCACATTTTTTCCTTTTATAAGACTCCATGTGAGAGAAAGAGGAATGGTATCAAATGTACACCTAAATGAAAGTAATTCCATGATTTGAAACTAAATAAAAAATAAAATGTAGAAAATAACAAATTAGTGACTTTTTAATGGCACTAACAGATAATTTTAATTCTCAAATAATTGTTCACATAGACTAGCATTGGGGCGATATCTGGTGAGATTTTAAGTTTGTTTTCTTCCATTTGCTGCTAATCTTATGCCAAAATAGTCCTGTCATTTTGATATAATAACAAAGTGCCTCATCCAATCATCTTAAACATTCACTGATAGGTTTGCAGTTTAGTCTCCAGCTAATGGCCTGTCTTCTTTGTTTGGTTTTGAGATTTAAGTCAGCTTCATCCAGACTTGCCTGGCAGTGTCCTGTATCCTCTATGACCTTCTTCTCATTTCAGCAAAGCATTTTCTACTCTTGCGCTCACTTAATATATTCATGCGTTCTAATTCATCTTTCCTTTTATAATTATATTTTTAAAGTCATATTAGGCATCCAGAGATAGTGAAATAAATGCCTCTACTCTAATGAACATTTTGTTCAAGACAGCTACTCTTTCTTCCCGGCTCGCCTCTTTCCCTTGCTCCTACAAATGTATCTAAAGAGTTTTCCATGGCTGAAGCTATCTGGAGCCTTTTAACCAGTGTCACTTGTATTCTGCTGAGAACTTTTAAAATTTCCAAGTGGAACTTTCCTGAAAACCACGTATGCTCAACTTTATTCATATGATGTCTACATCTAAATGTGTCCTGAGCCCAGCTAGGTCTCAGTTTTCTACAGCAGCTTAGATGAACTGGATGAAGGAACCGAGGAGGGGCAGAGACCCACAAGAGGCAAAACAGACAGACACGTGAGTGATGGTGCTGAGGGCTACACTTGGGTGTGCAAGCTTCCGGAGGGGGTATCCCTGTGTGTGTAACTCTCAGGGCACCCAGCCTCGGCTTCCCCACATTTTACATTTTATTTCTTTCATATGAAGAGTGGCTGGTCCTTCAAACTTTTAAATTCAGACTCATTCATCAACCTACTGAAGACCTATGGTGTACCAGAGAGTTCCATGGAAAAAAGCAAAAGCACACATCTGTGTTCTGCTTTTATTCTATTTTTTAATTAAAAAATTCTATTTTTTAATTACAATTCATGACAAATAAAATGCGAACAGTTGTGATCAATCAACCACCTTGTTTGTTGAAACAACATTTTGCTGTTAGTGAATCAGGCTGACCTCATAATTTCATTAAACAACAATAAGTAGTCTTAATGAACTACCATTCACTTGGCTCTCCAGACAAAACAAAAAAAAATTTTTAAATAATTCAGTAATGAAAAATGTCTATTAGTCTCTTTTACCTAGTCAGGACTGCATTACCTTCTATCCAAAACCTAGATAACTTGTATATCTGTATGTGTAATTTCACCTCCCTTGTGTTTTCTTATTTTTGATAATGTTTATTTCTCTTTTCTTTGCATTTATTAGGCAAACAAATAACTCAGAGGAAAACAAGATAAGCAATTGTGCAGCGCCTACATTCAATACATTCCTCCCCATCCCCCATATAGTTAGATAATCTGCTTAATAACCTGTTATTGGAAGGGAGAGAACCCACAACAATATACTACATTAACTATAATACAATGAATATCAGTGATAACAAACAAAATCTAGAGGCAAAATGCTTATATGATAAGTGTCTGTGACATTAGCAGAAAATGATTCAAATATCAGTCAACACGATTAATGAAAGTAAAGGAATAATTCAAATGCTCAAAAATATAAATTTCTAACTCATTTTTAGGCTGCCTGATCACAGTGTAGTGGTTCTGAAAGTTATCTAGGTTCAAATTCTAGCCCTGCTGCTACTGGATCTGTAAACTTGGGGTAAGTGATTAGCTTTCTCTGCACCTTAGTTTCCTCATCTGGAATGAGAATAATAGTTCCTGAAAACTCCTAATGCCACTAATACGGTGCCAGGTGCTGTCCACTCTTATGGTTGTACTGCACAGTGGTCTAGAGACTGTTCTGTCACTCACCTTTCTGCCTGCTAGAGTTCAGGACCAATTTGCAGGTTTTGTATTTTGCTTGAGAACTCTGTTCCTAGTACCGCCAATCACATCTACCCACTTAAAGATTTTCAAACCTGGCTCTAGAGAAATTATTCTTATTCTTTGAAATTCAGGGGTCCTGAAAGAAATGTGGTAACAGCTTTTTGGGGACTGTTTTTCTAATACACATGACCTTCCTAGCTCCTTCTCTGCCTTTTTGCTTCCTCCATGCCGTCTGTTAATTACATCTCCAGAAAGCAGGGTTGCCTTTGATCAACAGAAGAACACTGATCTCAAAAGGACAGATACACACATGTATATGACAGGTGCAAAGACAATGGGCTAGAAAGTCTATCTTCAGCTTCTTTGGGAATAGAGGGATATTTGCTTTTTTTAAAAAACTACTAAAGACCTGGCTTGATCTATTTTTTCTTTCTCTATTCAAAGTTAAGCCTGGAAGTAATACATTTTATTTTTTCGTTAAAAAACAAGAATAGAAAAGAGCCTCGTTTAGTAATGAAGGGAACATGACCCTTATTCAATGCAAAGGGCACTGGATTCTACACTCGTCTGTGTGCCAAATAGCACTCTATGCTTTAGAAGCTAATTATAGGGGGGAGACTGACTTTCCAGTCTTTGACTCATATCATATTCTCTGGTGCTCTAATGTGCTAACTCAAGGCTCTCTGTCAACTCTGCCACATTGGAATATCAATGAAGAGTGTCCTCTCCTACTTACCTTTGCTTTCAACTTCTAATTGGGACAGAAAATGTGACAGGTTAAGAGGAAAGAATCACATAAAAACAAAACAAAACTAAAAATTATTTTTCTTCTGTTAATGCAAATGCAACTTGTTTTTCAAACCATATCTACATGCAAAACCATAGAGAAATCTCTTAGGCATAATGTTCCGCAAAAGAAACCAGATGCTATGATTAAATTTACATAAAATTCAAAGACAAGCAAAACTATAATATAGTGATAAAAGTCAGATTAGTGGTTACTTTGACAAACCGACTTTTGGGGATGCTAGAAAAATTCTATATTTTGACCTTGGATGGCATAATAATCATATATAACATTTCACTTTACACCCTTCATGTATATTATGACTCAACCAAAAAAAACTAGGAAATATGCATACAATTTGTTTTGTCTTTAAATTTAAGATGGCAAGTAATATAGTTTAGTGAGCAAAATAAAAGTAAAGAAAGCCAGGGCCTTAACTCTAGTTTTTCTAGAGGTGGAATCTGAAGGCTTATCTCTTTGGATCAGCATTCTAGCATTTTCTTAAATAGGGCTAGAGATTGTTCCCTTGAACTCTAAGCTATTGAAGACATCTAATGAAACTGATTTTTAAAAATCCCTTTGCAAGCATAAAATACAATTAAGCTGAGGAACAACAAGAAGACATACATTCATTAAAAATAACCTGTAAAGTTGGGAAAAATATAGCACAACATTTAAGGTTAACAGATATATTAAATGAGTACACTTAAAGAAAAGGACTTGGAGCATGTTCATCCAGACCTCTTAAAAATCTAGCAATGGGAAAACATTATGGTGATACTGTGAAAGGGCAGAGCCTTGTGGCCTTACCTCTATCCTAAGGTCAGTTAGACTCTTTCTACTTGGGACTCTAATCAATTCATCTCTCAATTGTTCTTAACTTCTATTGATTAAAAAAAAAAAACCAAACACCGAAGTTATTCTCTACATTATAGCTATGACAATGTAATCTAAAGAGGAAAGTGTAGAGGACAGATACAGGAAATAAAAATTTAAGAGCTTATAATTTATTTCAGATGCCAGGGAAATATATTCACCATAATAACAGTTTTAGAGGAAAACATCTCTGTGACTCTGGTATAAAAAAAGATTTCTTAAGTAGTATACCAATGTCCAATCCTTAAAAAATAACATTATTTATTGTTGAGTAAAGACACTATTAAGAGAGTAAAAAGGCAACCTGTAAAGTGGGAGTTTCTGTATGTCTATCCATTCATCCATCCATCCATTCACCCATGTTTCACAAAGGAATTACATCAAGCTATATAAAGAAATCCCAAAACTAGGGAAAAGACTGACAACGTAATTAAAATGGGCAATAGATTTAAACAAATATGTTACAAAAGAGAATATCCAAACGGCCAACAAATATATAAATATACAAAAAGAGGTGTTCAACATCATCATTCATGAGATAAATACATGTTGAATGACAATGAAATAACTTTACAAACCTGCTAGAGTGGCTAAAATTTTTAAAATGGAACATATCAAGTATTGGTGAGATATGGAGCAGCTGGAACTCTCACACACCATGATGAGAGCATAAACTCTCACCACACCACTTTGGAAAATGCCAGACATTAGTGTGTACTAAAACTGAACAAGTACATACCCAGAAATTTTATCCTGAGGATGTACCCAGCAAAAATGCACACATACAGTTACTGTGTTCATTCATAGCAGCACTAACACCAATATTCCTAGCAGCATTATTTGAGATAATTGCAAACTGAAAACTATTCAGGTGCCCATCAACAGTTGAATGATGAATGTAAAAATACCCATTTACTTGTACATTTACACACACAGACACACACACGTATAATTTTTCAAAAAATCCAGTGGTGTAGTCACATAATGGAACACAATATAGACTACAGCGTGATGAAAACCTATACACAACAATATAGATAAATCTTTCCCACCTAATTGAAATATAAGCCAATCATAAAAATAATAACTGCATGATTCTATTTGTATGAAGTCCAGAAATAGATTAAATTAGACCATGTGGTTTTTTAGAACTTAGATAAGGGTTACTTCTGGAGAGGCAGGTAGTAACTAGAAGAAAGCACTGTTGCTGTGTTCTATTTCTTGTTGCTAACCTTCTGTTTCTTGATCTGGTCACTGGTTACAAAAATGGAAAGTATAAAAATTCATCCAGCTGTGTCTCTGAGGTACAAGGTAAACTACAGGTAATGTAAGAAAACATGGAAAATGTCAGAAAGAACCAAGAGAAAATACTAGAATTCAAAAACACTGTAACAGAAATAAAGAATGCCTTTGATGGGCTCAGCAATAGACTGGAACTGGTGACACTGAGGAAATGTCAACAGAAACTCCCAAAATTGAATTCCAAGGAGAAAAAAGTATAAAAAGAACAGAATATCTAAGAACTGTGAGACAATTAATAAAAATTTAACATATGTATAAAGACAATATTGAAGATGAAAGAGAAAAAGGAACAAGAAGAAATGTTTGAAGCAATAGTGACTAAGGATTTCCCAAAATCAATGATAGATAATAAAGCACAGATCCAGAAAGCTCAGAGAACACCAAGTAGGATAAAGACCACAGATTTTATATATATAAGTATATCATATTCAAAGTATACAAAATCAAAGATAAAGAAAAATCTTTAAAGAACCAATAGAGGACCAAGGTTAAGAATTATGCCAGACTTATCTTCAGAAATCATGCAAGCAAGAAGAGAGTGGAGCAAAATATTAGAATGATAAAATAAAAATTCATCAGTTTGTGATGGTTAATTTTATATGTCAACCTGAATGGGCTAAGAGAGACCCAGAAAGCTGGTAAGACATTATTTCTGGTGTATCTGTGAGGGTGTTTCTAGAAGGGATTAGCACTTTAATCAGTAGACTGAGGAGAGAAGATCCACTCTCATGGATGCGGGTGGGCATTATCCAACCCACTGAAGGCCCAAAAGCAACAAAAAGTGCAGGAGGAGTGAATTTACTCTGTCTCTTCTTGAGCTGGCACATCCATGTTCTCTTGTCCTCCAACCTCGAAGCTTCTCAGTCTCAGGCCTTCAGACTCCAGGACATAAGCTAGCCACACTCCTTCCCCCTGTTTCCAAGCCTTTGACTTGTCATAAACTACTCCACTGTCTTCTCTCGCTCTCCAGCCTGCTGATGGTGCGAGGGGAAACCTCCTGGCCTCCATCATGAAATGATCCAGTCTCTAGTGTCTGTCTGTCCATCCAGCCATCCTATTGGTTTTGTTTCTCTGTAGAAACTTGACTAACACACTAACCTAGATTTCTGTACCCAGTGGAATTATCCTTTAAAAGTGAAGGAAAAATAAAGACTTTCTCAGACAAATAAGAATTGAGGGATTTTGCTGCCAGTTAGACCTGCCTTGCAAGAAATGTTGAAAGAAATTCTTCAGAGAGAGGGAAATAATATAGGTCAGAAATTTAGATCTACATTAAGAAAGGAATAACTTTAGAAATTTAAAAATTTTTTAAATAAAATTTTTACTTCTCGTTCTTAATTGCTCTAACACATAACAGCTTGTTCAAAATAAAAATAACATTATATTCAATAATTATAGCTTACAGATCAATAAAATGAATGACAGCAATGTTACAAGGGATGGACAGGGGAGGAACTGGAAAGACTTTGTCATGAGATCCTTGCATTACCTGTGTGGTGCTATAGTGTCATTGAGGGCGGACTTTGATGATTTATTTATTTATTTATTTATTTTTTGAGTTGGAGTCCCACTCTGTTGCCCAGACTGGAGTGCAGTGGCCGCTCCCGGCCACTGCAGCCTCGACCTGCTGGGCTCCGGTGATCCTTCCACCTCAGCCTTCCAAGCAGCTGGAACTACAGGCACGTGCTACTACGCCCGGCTAAATTTTTGATTGATTGCAGAGATGAGGTCTCGCCAAGTTGCCCAGGCAGGTCTTGAACCCGTGGGCTCAGGCAATCCACTCACCTCAGCCTCCCAAAGCACGGGATTATTGGCTGAGCCACCGAGCCTGGCGACTTTGATTATTAATAGTTGTAAATAATACTACCACTACAAAGAGTAAAAACAGAAGTACAACATAAGCAAGAGAGGAGGAAAAAAAAAGAAATCATACAACATACCAAATTAAAACAAAGGAAGGCAGAAAAGCACAATTCATAAAAGAAAAAAAACTTTAGCTAGACTTAATTAAAAACTTCTGCTCTGCAAAAGACACTCTGAAGAGAATGAGAAGCCAGACCACAGGCTGGGAGGAAATCTTTGCCAAATACCTACCAGATAAAGGACTACCATCCAAAATATACAAAGAGGTCCAAAATTCAAGAAGAAGAAAACACACAGCCCCATCAAGAGTGGGCAAGCAATCTGAACACACACCTCCCCAAAGAATAGGCACACATGGTAGTGAGCACATAAAACGATGTTCAGCACCACAGTCACTAGGAAACTATAGATTCATATGACGATGTGTCACCACACACCTATCAGAACAGCCAAAATCCAGAACGCCAACAACATCAACCTGGGTGAGGACATGCAGCCACAGGCGCTCTTGTCCACTGCTGGTGGAAATGCAAGACGGTGGCCACTGTGGAAGACAGTCTGGCAGCTTCTTCTAGTGAAATGTACTTTTAGATCACCCAGCAACCACATCCCTCCCCTCAGAATTTAAGCAAATGCATTGAAAACTTACACTCACACAAAACTTCCACACAGATGTTTATAGCAATTTTATTCATAATTGCCCATACTTGAATAATTAGATTTCCTTCAGTAGGAGAATGGATAAGCAAACTGTGGCACACCTATAAAACGAATACTGGTCAAGATAAAAAGAAACGAGCTATAATGCCACACGAAGGCATAAAGAGATCTTATATTCACATTGCTAAGCAAAATGAACCCATCTGGAAAGGGTACATACTGCATGATTCCAACTCTCTGACATTCTGGAAAAGGCAAAAGTGGGAGGACAGCAGAAAGGTCAGTGGGTGCCAGAGGCTCGGGGAGCCGAGGGAGGGCAGGCAGGGCATCTCCCAGGCAATGGGATTGTTCTTCTGCATGGTCCTGTGGTGGTGGATACCTTCCTTGTACACTTGTCAAAACCCATAGAGTGCCACACAGAGAGAGCTGTGATACTAGCTGCAGGCTCTAGTTATTAATAATGTGGCAATACTGGCTCATAAGTTATAACGAATGCACCACACTAACGCAAGGTATTCACCATAGGGACAACTAGGGGAGGTAAGGGGACATGCTGGAGCTCTGGGTACCTTTTGCTCAATTTTTTTCTGTAAACCTAAAACTGAATAAAGTATATTAATTTTAAAAAGGAACATATGTATATGTATACACATGCAGAGTTTTCTTATATTTATATAAATAGCTTTTATATTTGTTTCTGAGATAATGTGAAAAATAAGGAAGAAAAACATAAATACGAAGGAGTCAGGTTAAAATACATGTGAATGTTAAAGTGTCATGGTTTTTGAGAAAGCTTAACACTAAAAATTTTCATACTAGTATGCTGGTGAAAATACAGCACTCAAGTGTATGAACACAGCTAACTTTGTGAGCAGTAAAGAGAGAGAGAGAAGAGCCCACAGGTCTGTGACAAACTCAAAGTCAAATGCTGCCTATTCCTTCTTTTATTCTCCTTCTGGTCTTTGCTTCTTTCAAATGCTTTTGTTTTACTTCATTTTTACCGTTTATTCAGTCACTTGGACAGGCAAAAAACAATAAGAATAGGCCTAATTTTAATGTGACAAAGTATTACCACCATCACTCTCCTACTTCACATGGCTCTAAAGTGACAGGTGAAAATGTTTCACATGGAAATGAGTAGCTTCATCAAATTAGGCCACACATTCATGGTTGAGTAAATGACTTAAACTGTACAAAGGTAAATACTGAGTGGTAAAGTTGAGAGACCTTACTTTTGACAAAACAAGCAGAGAACAATCAGAGATAACACAATGTATGTGAACACACGTGGGAAAAGCATTTTCTGTGAACTGAAGAAAATGTTAAGAACAATTACAACATACTCTGTGCAGACAGGAACCTTATCTGATTGTCATGTTTGTAGAGTATGTCTCACAAAAGGAACAATATGTCTTTACCTAGTAAATAAATGACTGGCTCATGGTTTTCTTCTAAGAAGGGATAAGAACCTATAAATTAAAAGATATTTTAACCCAAGTTAGCAATGCCCCAAATTTGACTCACATCAATTTCTTCAAGCTAAAGTTTTGAACTCAAGGCACATGTGCAAGGGAAATGAGGTGAGGCCGGGTGGGAACAGGGTTTACTCAGTTCAAGTAATTGCTGTTTAGTTTTTAGAAATGGCTAAATTTCATGTAAGAATGGATTAGCTAAACAGAAGTTTTTCCTCCCTCTGTTTTTAGTACAGCTTAGAAAATGACCCCTTTACCTTATGAAATCTTCTTCGTCTTCTCTCTTTGGCCTCAATTGTTTGGGTTGAGCCATATTAATCCAGTTTGGTAGAGATTTCAAGAGTCTGCTGATGTCATCATCTTTTGCCCAAGATGCACTGATGACAAGTTTTTCTTCTGACTGGACAATGCCCCTAAATGCAGCCAAAAAAAGGGACACTTTAGTGTAATACCTGGTATTCAGGTGGCATTTTCACCTACCCATGCTAAAGAAAAAACAGATCACACCCACCTCTCTTATGAATATAACCCGTTATCTGAGTGGGAGGTGTGGGAACCATGGATAGCCACACTGCTGGGAAACAGCATTTCTAGACTTCATTCTTAATTGTTGAGTAACTGTAAAAGCTGATAATACTAATTAGTTCCTCCTAATCCCTTCAGATAAATAAAAGTGTATAGTATGTTTTGGGGGGATCTTTCAAGAAAGTGTTGATGATATAAAAAGTTGGGAAACCACATAAAAGAATGGACAGCATAAGCAGTACCTAAAAGGCAACAGAAGTGTTACAAGGTTGTTCCTTGACTTCTTGGTCCAAACTACCAATTAGTTCTACTTGAAGGTATTTTTTGAACTCCAGATACTCGTCTGATCAAAGTCAATTTACCATCATAAAGAAAACCTCTGCCCCAGATGTCAGGCAGAAAAAGCCTCTAATTACTGCTATCTCCAGTGGGCTTTGACTAGTGACCTAGAGTTGACAGGTTTCAAGTCTTTTAACAGGGCCTATGGGCTAGCTTCTAACACTGCTCTGATCAGAATGTACCTGTAAATTCATCTTAAGTGTTCAATTTCAACATAATTAAAAAGCTTCTCTCTCTATTCAGCATTTCTGTCACTATAACTGATTTTAATGATCTCAAATCCTTGTCAGCAACACTAGGTAACAAAAATGATAATTATTTATAAGGGAGTAACTAATTAGTTGGCTGCCCTCTGAAGTTGACCAAGACTTCTGGAGGTTTCCCCCAACATACGTAGGGGTAACTTTTGGTATAAGGGTAATACAGGTGACATTAAACAATAGATATGGCATGCATGCTTCTGTGATAAAACCTCCTTGACCCATCAGATGACTCATGTCTGTAGACAAAATAAATTGAAGCCTACACACCTTGACTCATGACAGCCTGACTCAAGATAACATGCTTCCTGTTGTAGGGAGTAATGTTGCGCTAGTTCTTATAAGATAAACTAGAGTAAGAAAGAGAGCTATGGGTGATTTCTAGAATTCTCCTAATTCATGATAAGCAAAAGTTCTCTAGTAGATACGATCAGAGATACCAAAATGAGATGACAGAACCTTCCCTCTGCCCATCTCTCCAGTGACTCTCACTGGTGCCTTCTATTCTCTCCTTCTCCCATGTTATGTCCTTGCGTCTTTTAATGTTTATGAATTCATCCAACAATCCAACTTTTACAAGCTTGTGCATGCAATCTCCTGGAACAGGCCCACCTCAGCTTCCTGTCTGGCAGAGGAAGGAGGGCCCTGATTACACACTGTCATATAGCCCACCTCTCACCCCAGCAGCAGCATGGCACATCTGTCTTACCCCTACTCGTCTCCATCAACCCCCCACTCAGAATCTCATGGATACTGTTCCCTAGTTACCTCCCCTCGTTCCTGTATTTTTAGTGTCTTCTCTCCACAATATATCCCCCAAATCTCCACAGTTTTTAAAAAAATGAATGAATGAACAAATATCTTCCTTGATCCATCATTCCTCTGTAACACAACTCCTCTCTCTCCTTCGAAAGCACCCATCCAGTGAGCAGCCTGCACTGAGTAACTTCACGAACTCACTTCTCATTCACTTATTCCACTCACAAAACCTTTCTCCAAGATCTACTCTATGATTTGACTTGTCTACTGCTTTTATTTTTTTGAATAGTAGTCTTACTCTGTCACCTAGGTTGTAGTGCAGTGGCACGATCACAGCCCACCACAGGCTCAATCTGCTGGGCTCAGGCAATCCTTCTGCCTCAGCCTCCAGAGTAGCTGGGACTACAGGTATGCACCACCACCCCTGGCTAAAGTTTTGATTTTTTTGTAGAGATAATGTCTCACTATGTTGCCTAGGCTGGTCCTGAACTCCTGGACTCCAGTAATCCTCCTTCCTCAGCCTCCCAAAGTGTTGGGGTTGCAGGAATGAGCCACCACATCTGGTCTTATATACTGCTTTTTGGAAATTTTCAGTTATTATATTTTTCATTCCAAAATTTTCTGTTTGGCTTTTTTGCAAATTCACTGGCTTTCCCCCCACAATACATTGTTCTGGAATCTGTTCTTTCATCTCCTTGAATATTGAACATGACTTTAAAGTTCCTTTTATGTAGCTTTATACTCCTTGTAGCTATTTGGATGTCACGTGTCCTGTTTGTTGCATTTGAATTCTTTTCTAATGACGATGCATTTCTTCATAGGGTCTGCCATTTGGGTCTGGAAGCTCCACTTGGATGGGACTTGTCCTCTACAGAAACCCCACATTCACCCAGTCTTCTATGAATTTCATTGGTTCCAAACATGTTTTTCGTTTTCGTTTTTTTCAGCTTAAAGCTTCTTCTTCTGACACAGGCAGTGCAAATGAAGGCCCTTACTTGCATATATCACGTGTGTGGGAGTCTGATTTCTTTTAGGGGCTGCTTTTCTGCTCCACGTTGCGTGGCTCATTCTTAAACCCAGATTTTTCTTCTCCATTCATGGATGAAATAGGCTCTTGAATGACTTCTGCACAGACAAAGCTTTCTCCCTGCCTGGCAGGTGCCACAGTGCTGGCCCCTACTTGACCTCTAGGTGTGGTCCTGATGCCTTTGTGGGTCACTCAGCTCTACCTTTACTCGTTTCTATGGTTTTTAATTCTGCCTTCATTCATGGCATCTGGAGAATTCTCTTTCATCCTTTTGAGTTTGGTAACATATTTAAAATATTTTTAAAGTTATAGATTTTTACCTAGAATTTTTATATGCCAGGAGCAAGAAAAAAGCTCCCTAAATTTAAATACTCCATACTTTTGACAGGAAGTTAAAATCCAGACTCCAACCAGTTGCAATCAGGTTTCTAGAACCACCATTCCAGGGAATTGCTCCACCAACCCATGGACACGTTTTAGTCTTCATACTCTGACCATCTCCTCTTCTTAAAGCATTACTCCTCTACTTTCCATAGCATTTTCTCCTGGCTCTACTCCTGCCATCCTGACTTTTCCTAGCCAACCCTGGTGGCTCTTTTTCTCTGTCCATACTGCCCATGTAGTGTTCCACAGGATTCCGCATTCCTCATTTGAGCAATCTCATCTTCTTGCCAGACTTGACTCACCTGCATTCCAATGACTGTTATTTCCAGGGCAGCCCTCTCTTGGACCGTCACACACAAAGGATTACTGGAGAGCTCTACTTGAAAGTTCAAGTTAAAATGAATCGAAAGAAACTCATTGTCCAACCCTCCCTCCCCCCTATTAAACATCTAGTGTTCCCTATTCAAGCCATACCATTATTCAAGTCAGGAACACACAGGGTCACCCTCATCAACTACAGTCACCACATCCTGCCAATTCTACATCCTTAATAAATCAGTCATTTCCTCTCCAGGTTCACTGCTGTTAACCTATACTTAAACTCTCATCATTTTTCACTTGGACTTGGAATAACCTTGCAACTGGGGGTTCTTGCTTTCAGGTACAAGACCATCAGTCCAGCTCACCACACCAGTTAGAAGAGTCTTTTTCTAACCTACAGACACGATCATGTTATTCCCCTTCTTAGAACTCTTCAGTGACTCCTAATTCCCGGTAAGACCAAGACCAGACTCAGTGAGGTGTGGACACCTGTCTTTGCAGCTTCCATTCCGGCTGTTACTTTCCTGCTATGTCTCTGGTCGCGACTCCTAGTTGAGCCCCAGTCTGTGATGGCTGAACACACCATCCATGATGAGTGTCCTAGGGTTTTCGAGAGGGAATACAGTGTCTCCTGCCTCAGCGTGTCCTCTCGGCCCAGGACGCCTTTTCCCACCCTTCTTGTTTGCTTCTGCTCACCAAGCATGGCACCCTGCTCCTTGGTATAACGAAGGCCTCTCTTTTGTGCCACATTTCCTTATGCAACAGGTCAACTTTGACTGCACGTTAGATTCACCTAGGGGAGATATTTTACAAGCCAGATGTCCAGGCCATACCCAAGACCAAGTACATCAGAATTTGTGGGAGGTGAGAGACAGGAAGCATCATTTTCTGAAGTTTCCACATGACTCGAACGTGTGCTCAAGGGCGACTCCCCTGCTTTGCCCACCTCTCCTCTCATGGGTCCTAGGCACATCTCTATGTGATGGGATTGCACAATGGACAGTGAGCTCTCTGAGGGGACCTGCTTCTTATTAGTTTTGTGTCCCCCATGTCTAGCATAACATCTGGTATTTGGAAGGTGTATGATAACTGAACTGGAGATAAAAACAAACCCTCTTCAGTCTTAAGAGTACAGACAACTTGTTAAATGAAGACCACTTTAGTAGTTTCCCTTTTCTTCTCTATACTAAACAACTTAGATGAGCTATCAAGTCACTTGTCATTTAGCTAAACAAAGATCTTTCCAGGCCATATCCTTCACTATGCCCCCTGAATTCAATACAAATCAGAATAATGAATACAGGTGTGTCCCCTCTGGAAAAAAATTCTAAAAAAAAGCATTAAAAAATTCTGACTCACAAGACAAACTAGGGCATGATTACTGGCAAATCTTCCCCTTTCATCCCACCTATTCCTAGGTGGCCTATTACTTGACAGTTGCCCCCAAAACTTTATCTGTGAAAAATCTGTTCATATGTCAGTCAACAATGATTTTCCCCTTGGAAACAAAATAAACAAAGCTCCTTCTTTTATACTCATCATCTACAGTCTCACAATTAGCATACAGTCTTCCATAGCAGTATGGACCACCTATGACCTGGGGGCCAAATCTGCCCATCAACTGTCTTTGAATGTCCTCTAAGCGAACAATGGTGTTGACATTATTTAATGTTTTTAAAAAACTAAAAACAGGCCGGGCTCAGTGGCTCAGCGGCTCAGCCTGTAATCCCAGCACTTTGGGAGGCCACGCTGAGTGGATTGTCTGAGCCAACGGGTTCCAGACCAGCCTGGGGAACTTGGCCAGACCTCATCTCTACAATACATAAAAAATTAGCTGGGCGTGGTAGCATGCACCTGGTAGTTCCGGCTACTTGGAAGGCTGAGGCGGAAGGATAGCTGGAGTCCAGCAGGTTGACACTTGGGTGGCTGTGAGTGTGTCACCGCACTCCTGCCTGGGGGACAGAGTGAGACTCCAACTCAATAACAACAAAGAATAGTATTTTGTGACATAAGGAAATTGTATAAAATTTAAATCTCAGTGTTCATATCTAGAAAGAATTTTGGCTGAGGGGGGCTCACTTCCTCTAAGACCCACACTACAGGGTAACTTTTCCACAGAGTGAAAAGCCCAAGCCCAATTCATTTCCTGATATCTAAGGCTTTGAGCCCGCACCAGCTGGCCCCGGTTGGCTTGGATTCAGTTTAGGTCCGTAGGTGTGAGATGGTGCTGTCCATTTTGGGAGACTGGAATCTCCATTTTAGCACTAGCTGGAATTTAAAAAAATTAGATTAGTAGAACACTACAATATAGGTACCCACATTATTCACTTACATGTTTTAAAAGACTGGATTAATTCAACAATTCATACTTATAGCTCTCACTTTATTAAAGAATTCAAATTAACTAAAAATGCTACTACATACTGCCCTCAACAACAAATATATTAATTTATATTGGAATGAAATCAATCTCAAAAGCAATCCCAAATATTCTAATCTGAAATACTGACAATGATTAGCTACATAAAATTACCTAAAGAAAATGTTTCATTCAAGTGGCAAGTTGCCACCCTGACCAGGTGCATTTATTAGCTTTTGATTTTGTGATAAACCAGATTAAAGTGGGTTAAAAAATTCCAGGACATCCAAACAACCTCAAAAACAGCGAGCTACTTCTCCAACAGCTATTCCATAAGAGGGGTAGGGTTCATCATCCCCACCAGAACCATAATCTACTCATTAATTCACAGCTAAATGGGCCACAGACAGAGCCAAATGGGTAATGACTGTGCCTGTTCCCAGGAGGAAGAGGAAACTAGGTGTGTTCTTGGTATAGGTGACGAGGCTGCTGAGAGGCAAGCCCACCCTCAAGACACAGCTGAGTATGCTTTATTCAGAAAACATCTGCTGGTGTCAAATGGCCCTGACATGCCCTGCTTCATCTCTGGAACAGTGAGGAAGGGCGAATGTGCATGGTCTCTGGACACAGCTGGGAACTGAATCTTTCATTAGGTAAACAACCTGGGGCAGGTGGGACTAATTGGATTCAACTGTTTGGTGACAGCTAGGGCTTGATGTTTACTTTCCAGACTGAATCTCTCAGATACTCCAAAAACTCAGAGCCCAACGAGATGCATGAACCTTGCACAAGGTTGGCCCAAATTAAACTGCTATATTCCAGTTTAGACAGGGAATGACGGGCCCTAGAGCGGGAGAGACTGCAGTGAAATGTCCAGCAACACAAGTGCTCATGACAGTTAGGGATGCAAAAATAAGTGCTGGAATAATGCTTCTGAATAAAACAAGACAGACACAAACAAAAGCCAAACATGCCCTTAAGATAAGACGGGGCAGGACACATAGGAAAAGAGCAGAGAAGCATAAAATCATCTCCACTATCACACTCCATGCTGGTCAGAGAGTTTTACGGTGGTTTCTGTATCAACCTGAGAATCACAACTTAAACACCTGGCAACTCTGGAGATGACTGACAGGAAACAGAAACTATTCAAGAGAACCTAGGGAAAAGGGATGCAGAATATGGACGTTTACAGAAGGTAACTCTTGGGGCTAATAACAACCTTTAAATAGACAAGTGGCCATATGAAGGGTCATAATTGTTTGACATTTAAAAGACTAAGAAGAAAAGAATTATATTGTAACACAAGTAATGGGCCAGGAATTAATAAAAAATCTCTCTCAACTGTCAATGTTCAGATTTTTTTTATGATAAGCAAATTTAAATATATTCTGTGTTAGAATATTCTTAAGATCTTTAGAAAAGGATATCAGATGAGATAACTCCCTGTTTAAAACTTGCATGTCTTCCACTGAACACAGAATACAACTCAGCGTCTCTGGCCTCGAGGTCCTGGATCCTGGTTCCTAACCTGGCCTGTACTTGAAAATACCCAGCAAACATTTTAAAAATGCATCAGTTGTGCATCTGAAGCAGAGCCCAGCACGGGCATGTTGGACACCTGAGATTCTCACGGGCAGCCAGAAATGGCCCAAGTGGTCTGACCAGCACTTAGTCCTCCGCTCTCTGATCACTTTGCTTCAGCTAAACTCACCTGACATCAAACTGCTCCCCCTTCAGACATGCTCCCTCCTCGGCCAGTAGTGCTCCCTCCTCGGCCAGTAGTGCTCCCTCCTCGGCCAGTAGTGCTCCCTCCTCGGCCAGTAGTGCTCCCTCCTCGGCCAGTAGTGCTCCATCCTCGGCCAGTAGTGCTCCCTCCTCGGCCAGTAGTGCTCCCTCCTCGGCCAGTAGTGCTCCCTGCCTCCCCACGTGCTCCTTCTTAGCAGGAGTGAGCACAAATGCCATGTCCTCCTCAGTGAGGCCTTTCCTGTTGCTGCTCCAACTTGAATCTTTTTTTTAAAATCGTATCATACCATTCTTGTGGCTGAGAAACTTTTGTTTACTTGTTTGTTACTTGGTTGCTATCTACCTCTCTCCCTTAAAGTGTAAACTCCAAGAAGAGCAGCACCAAGTCACTTCCCTACCTTCAGCCCTAGGGCAAGGCTGGCTCCAGAACTGCTCAGAAAGTAAGTGCTGAGTGAATAAAGAAATGGAGTGAAGGAATGAAAGACACCATTGAAGCACAAGGCACCAGGGAAATAACAGAGGGCATATAAATGTCTTTCTTTTGCCCCTTTTTTTTTTTTTTTTTTTTTTTTTTAGTTGGGCCCCAGGCTGGTGTGCAATGGCATGTTCACCACCACTGCAGCCTTGACCTGCTAGGCTCAGACGAACCTTCAGCCTCAGCCTTCCAAGTACCTGGAACTACAGGTGCGTGCCACCACACCCAGATGATTTATTTATTTATTGTAGAGATGAGGTCTTGCCAAATTGCCCAGACTGGTCTCAAACCCTGGGCTCAGGCAATTTTCTCACCTCGGCCTTCCAAAGTGCTGGGATTATAGGCGTGAGCCACCACACCCGGCCTCTTTTGCCATCTTGTTAATGGATGTTAGCAATATCACTGATGGATTAATTTAAAAGTAAGAAAACACCACCAAGAGCAGTGAAAGCAAACAACTGTACTGGCTGACACTTAGCAGGTGGTAACCAAGGACTGAACATTCTTCCGTGCACTTTTCATCATTAACTCTTCTAATGCTCACAACAAACCTGTGTGATAAGTACTGTTATTGTTCCCATTTGACAGATGAAATATTGAGGCCCAGAAGTGTGAGAGTTTGCCTGGGAGTTGGCCAGCTAGCAAGGTAGAGCCTGACTCGAACCCAGGCCTACTGCACTGGACCTGTGTTCCTAACTGGACCACTGTCTCCCTAAGCCATGGGAAACACTGTTCAGGCTTCCAGTCTCCTCTTTAATTCCACTGACTCTTCTTTGGGCTTTAGAGTCAGACAGACTTAGCTTCCAACGTACACATGAGCTTCCACATGTAGCACTCAGCTGTGCTGGTCACCGTCCTGAACCTCTGCATCCTTATCTGTGAGGTAGGAAGCATCTACATGAACAGAACTGCCATGACTGACGAGAAGCTAGTGGCAATCAAGTCCCCTTCCACAAAGTCTGTGTCCTTGATGTGTATTTTCATTATTACTCTGCATCAAGGTTCCTGCAACAGATTCCCACCTGGTCACAGTAGACGGAGTCAGGCAGGAGGAGTGAGGGTGGGCTGCTCGCTGCAGGATGTGTAGGACACCTGCTAGGTTGTGGCATCTGTGTTTGGCCAGGAAGACAGCTGAGGTGCCCTGGACAAGCTAAGTGCAGGGTTCACTTGGTCAATACATAAGAGTGGAAGGCCTGTGTGGAAACACCATGGAGACACCGATGTGGAAAATGATACATTAACTTCTAGAAGCTAAGCATTCAGACCAATGACTTCCAACCAGTAACATACCCGAAGACCACTCTGGGGATATTTTGAAACTATACGTGTCCGGGCTCCACTCTCAGTGGGTCTAGGGTGAAAACGTCATTATGTGTGTTTTGAAATTCCCCCCAACAATTTGGATGTGAACCCCCAGTTGAAAAACAATGTTCTAGAAAGAGAAAGAGATGTAAGTCAATAACTAAATAATACATTTAAAAAATGTAAGTCGCAATACAACGGGATAAATACCAGAATAGAGTAGTCCATAATAAGTCCCAGAAGCACACAACAAAAGCTCATCTGCCCACTGCCCTTTATGAAACAGACACATATCTCATAATGTCTTTTGTACCTATTCAATATTTAATAAGAATGAACATACACCAATATTAGGTAACCCAAGAGGGAGACTACAAAGGTCTAAGAGGCAGACTGTCAGATCAGCACCTCACGGAGTTACAGACGGCTTCCCTGGCACACGCCCTTGGCCTTCTGCAAAGCAAGCTCCAGAGGCTCTCCTGCCGCTAGGACCTGGTGTCTGGCTACACAGAAACCCCAAGGGCTCCATGAACCTCCATGGCCCTGGGGCCTTGTCTCTGCTCCTTACCACAGCAGGGACAGTGACTGGGACTTGGATCACAACATCCTCCTGACCCAGACCTAGAACAGTGCTCTCACCTACCGTGAGGGGTCTCTAAATTCCTGTTTTCTGCCCATTCCTACCCAACCACACTGTCCACTCCAGCCGTTCTGATTTCCCAGCCTATCCCTGCGCGTCATGGCCACCCATGCTGCATGGCAGGGTCACCCATACTGCGTGGCACGGACACCCATGCTGCCTGGCTGCAGGCTCACCTTGTCCAGTCTGGTAGGAATTTCTGCACTCTACCAAACACACCAAGGGCTCACAAGGTACCCAGCCCTGGGCCACCTGGATCCCTGCCATCAGTGGTTCTGAGTCTACCATTCTTGAGCTCTTTCTTCATGCTCCAGCCTGAGTTCTAGCTCCTCTCTGAGAAGTGGGGAAAGGTGTGGCCCAAGGATGGCTACATGCTCCTATAAACACCATGCTTGTGTCTTAAACTAGCTGAGCTCTAATGTCAGGGAAGAGCTCCACTTGCATTTTCTACCAGGTCCAACACAAGGCCAGGGAGGCTCCCTTATCCCCTATCCCCAAGAAAGACATCAATTAGTTAACTGATGCAAAACTGGAAGCAACAGAAACTTCAGAACACTGTGATTTCCAATCTTTAAATTATTATTTGACCCAGAGGACGGGCTAGGGGGAAAAGTGCTGGGCTTGGAGGCAGTTAACAGTCAGCATAGGACAGAACTCACAGCTGAGTCTTCCTTCCAGCCCAAGGGGCATGGCTAATTGAGGAAAACGTGTCACCCTCCTTTCCCTTCCAGAAAACCTCTGTCTCTCCAAAGTATGCCATGACATCACCACACAGGGCCGTCCTCTCCAGAGTGCGAGGCCCACAGAAAGGTGGTATGTGGCTGCTCTTAGGGCCCTGAGCCCCACCCGCTGCTCAGTTCTCTGGGAACCTAGACTGCAAGCTGACTCTCAGCAGAGGGCATCGTGGGCTTAGGAGGTGCACTGTCTGGAGAGAGTGCTGCCGATGAGTGATTGGGAGACTAGACTGCAGTCTCCTGCTCCTTGTTCCTTCCCAGCGTTATGCCACTCTGGATCATTTGAATTGTATATGGTTTTCTATTTTAGTCAGTCATTTGCTGGCAGCAAACTAGCATACTTCCTGCTCTTCCTCCCTGTAATCAGGGTCTGGTTGTCCAAATGGAACTGCCCTAATGACTGCTCAGAAGGGGCCAATCTGGGAGGTCCCTGAGAGGAGGAGGGGAAGGAAGGACACTTGGCACCTTCAGAGTCCAACAATAAGAAAATACATTCTCACTCAGTCTGAATAGCCTGACTGAGTCATGGGCAACAGCACACTGGGTTCTGTGTCGCATGTGGGCATGTGTGTGCAAAGGCACATTGTTGTAATACGTCGAAAAGAGAATTTTCTACGTATTCCCCTTCAGAGCACCATAGAATTGCTCTTCTCAGCCCTGAGAAAAATTCCACCTGGGTCTGTAATTCAGCAGCCAAGGTAGAACATGCCCAGACACTGCCCTGTGAGTAGTCGGGTAGTGGGCACTGGCAAATGGACACCCCTGCAGACACCGACCATGCTGGGAGGAATGCCACAGCAGATTGGCTCAGGGAAGGGGCCAAGATGCCTTGATGCCACACAGTGCCAACAGCCCAAAGCACGGGCCATGTGGCTGTGTTCCAGAGGCAGTCCACAGGAGGTACAGTTCTGCTGTGCGGACAAAATGGTGAAACACAAATGACAGAGAAAGAACTGAGTTCCTATAGGAAGGATAGACCATGTGGAGCAAAACCACCCATGTGTTGGTCCAGATCCAACGCTCCTCTGTGGCACGCCCCACCTACCACTGCCCAAGGTGGCTGGCAGTTTTCTCCTTTCTCTCTTATATTAGCACATATCCCTCGCTCCTTCCAAGTCCTTTTCTTTAAACACAAATGTACATGATTTCTCCTACTTAAATCATAAATCAAAAAACTCTCTAGCTACTACCCATTTTGCTCCCCTTTGAACAAAACTTGCTGTAAGACCTGTGCTTGTATTTGCAATTCCTCCACTCCCAGTGTATGCTTTATGTCCATGCCGTTGCATTTCACCCCTAAACTCCCTAGAACAGCTCTCGTGATGGTCACCAATGGCTCCATCCACACCACTAACTCCTCATTCGGCCCAGCTGAGTGGATGCTCGCTTGGCAGCAGTATGTGGCCTGGGTGATCCTCACCCTCACTCTTGATTTCCTCCTGCCTCACTGGCTGTTGCTCCTCATATCCTTTGCTGACTTCTTCTCATCTCCAGAACTTCCTAAAAGTCCACAGTCCTCTCCTCTCCCTCCCTGGAGACTGTGTCTTGTCCTGTGTTTGAAGTGCCATGTAGATGGTTGCCAAATGTCTGCATCCAGGCCAGACTTCTCTCATCTGGATGTATAGATACAGCTGCCTGCTTCTTATCCCCACGTGGCTGTCTACAGTCACTTAGGATTTAAATCCTGATCTGCTTGCCCCAAATATGCTGTCTCCATCTCAACAGCTGGTAACGCCCTCTCTTCACACCTCAAACACAGCATCTTCAGAGTGGTTTTTGACACCCGCCTTTCTCTCACATGCTGTCTACAATCTGGCAGGTAATCTGGCTGGCTGTCCCTTCAGACACATTCAGAGGCAGCCAGGTATCACCATGTCCGTGCCACTCCCAGTCCATGGGTTCACCTGCTTCTGCTCATCCCCTTACAGCCTGCCTTCAACATTTGGGGTGTCAGTGCACACAAGCTCGTGCTGCTCCTCACAGGAGCCCTGCAACACCCATTTCACACAGAACAGAACTGATGTCCTAGAGTGGCTCATGGGCTCTCTGTCCCTTCTCGGCCATCCTCCAATACCGCTCCTTGTCTACTTCACCGGCTCCCCTGGCCTCCTTGCTGCTCTGTCAAGTGTCACACAGGCTGCGCCTTGGCCTTTGCTCTGCAACAGTGCCCTCTGCCTGAAACTGCAGAGCCTTTCCTCAAAGCTCGCCCAGCGGGGCATCCCTGGGTGGCCTCCTTCTCCCACTCTTGCCCGCATCCATTCCCTCCTCCATGGTACTTACTGCCTTCTAAAATTCCTTGTAGTTTGAATATGTGTTAAATTTATTTATTGTCTATCTCCCCTCTCCCATCCCCAAAAGAAGAGAAACCCCATGAAAGCAGATATTTAATCTGTTTGGGTCACTGCTGTATCTTTAAACTCTCATACAAGTACTGAAAGACTGGTTGAATGAATGAAGTCCTAGAAACCTAATAAATGCATTATTTAAAGGATGGAGTGATCCACTGTGTTAATGGTTAATGAGATCAAAGTAAATTCTGATAGGCTTAATACATTTAGGCACAGAATTTGGGGTACTGAAATAGTTCAAAGCACAGATTAACAGAACCACTGCTTATAACCTGATGACAACTCAACAGACAGGGGAAATGCCTGGGAGTACCTCCCTGATGTCCATAAAAGATCAGGAAGGTAAATTACAGATATGGGGCGATTTTGACAGATGATTAAAGATTGTTGGTGAACAGTTAGGGAGTGGTACTCACTAGGATCTGGGAAGATCTCTTAAGGAACTGTAAGAAGGAACAAAGAGAACAAAGAAGTGTAAAGGGAAAAAGCAGGAATAGCTCTAACCTTGAGGCAAGCATTACTCCTTTCCCGGAAACTTTCTCTGTAGACATTACGCAATTGATTGTACCCTTATCCGCCGTACCTGCATAACCAGCTACATGCTTCTGTAAACTTGCTTGCTTGCCCATGCCTCCAGAATGTTGCGATAAGAGCCCTGGGAAGTCCCAAGTTCTATCTTTAACCCGCCAGGATGTAAATCTAACTACATAAGACAGCCCTGTGTTGCAGCTCGGGGCCCTTGCTCGGAAGTAGTTCCCTGCAAGCAGCTGCTGGCCAGCAAGAGCCTTGACTAATAAACCTTTCCTTTGCTAATTTGAGTCGGTGGGCTGTCATTTAATCGCTCGGACCCTACTTCATCTGGGGGCTCGTCAGGGATAACTGAGCGCTTAAATGCACCCGTTTTAACCATCGGGTCTTGTGGGGCTGTGTCCTTGTGAACTCTCTGGGTTGGATTGGGCCTGTCTCTCTGGCAGACTCACAATGCCTCTGGAAGCCCTCAGAGAGGTAAGTCAGGTTCCTGATTTCTGTTTTGAGTGCACTCCTATAGAGACCCTCAGGAAAGCTGGACGCAGCGCTAATTCCGGGGTCCGAGGTCCCAGTGAGATGTCACCAGGACCTCCTGTTTTGCCCATGGGCAGTTAAGTCTCTCTGTTCAGTCCTTGTCCTTGTCTTTTTGTGTTTGGTGTTTGTCACTGTTGTGTCTGTCATTGCTGTCGATATCATGGGACAATGTTATGGGACAATGTTCTTAGCCTGACACCCCTCTGCAGCTGGTCTTGTGCCACTTCAAGGATTTCCAGAAAGCGGCACAGGACACAGGTGACCAGGTGAACAAGTTTAAACTAACCACCTTTTGCTCTCTCGAATGGCCCACATTTCCTAATTGCAGCTGGCCATCAGAGGGGACTTTCAATCCCACTGTAGTGGAGAGAGTCAGCCAGTTCGTCTGTCGCCGTCATCCAGACCAGATCCCGTATATTACAGCCAGGTACCTCCTGGTAATGCAACAACCATCATGGATGAGGAAGGCACAGAGAAATGATAACTCTTCTCATATTTTATCTCTACAGGAAACTCCTAAAGCCAAATCCCCAGTCCTCCAGAGTCCTCTGGAGGATGACGACATTCCCCTGCCATACCCAGCACCCGGGCAAAAACAAGGGGCTCAGGAGGCTCTCAGCCTGTCACACACTAGGAGCGGGTCCCCCTATCAGCCCATCTATCCTCAGGAGAGCCGACGGGTCCCAGTCAACTGACGAGCCCAGATTCGTCCTTGGAAAAACTGGAGGCGCAGACGCCAGCAGTTCTCCCTGTAAGACAGACTCCAGGGTCTCATATCTCTCCTAGAAACTATCTTTTTGACCCACCAGCCCACATGGGATGATTGCCAACAGCTTCTCTAAGCTCTCTTCACCGTGGAAGTGAGGGAGAGAATCTGCCAGGAAGTGAGGAAGCTGGTACTGGGACCAGATGGCAGGCCTGCAGAGCAGTCCTGTGTGGAGCACGTCTTCCCCACTGAGAGACCTAACTGGGACCCCAACACTGGTCGTGGTAGGGGGCATCTCACCACCTATTGCTGGACTCTAATGGGGGAGGGTCTCTGGCCTGCTGTGAGGCACCCAACAAACTTATCCAAGGTAAGCGAGGTTATTCAGGGCCCACAAAAATTTCCCACTGCTTTTCTGGAATGGTTCATGGAGGCCTACTGGACATACACTCTGATAGGCCCTGAAGCCCCTGAAAACCGGAGGGCACTAGTCATAGCATTTGCCTCCTAGTCAGCTCCGGAAGAAAGAAACTGCAGAAAATTGAGGGCTTCCAAGGCAAAAGATTGTCAGAATTAACAGAGGTAGCTCAGAAAGTTTTTAACAATAGGGACTCCCAGGAAGATAGGCAGGCAAAGAAAATGGCCAAGGTAGTGGTGGCGGCCCTGGAGGGAGCCGGGCCAAAACAGCCAGCCGGAAAAGGGGGCAACAGAAATGCAAAAAGAAAACCGCTGGCGAAAGATCAACATGCATACTGCAAAAAGTTTGGGCACTATGTGAAAGATTGCCCAAACAAGCTGCCCTGACTGCAGGTACCCCCCACACGGTCAGAAGAGTACCCGCCACCACTGCCCACTCCGGTGCTCCAGTTGCAGACAGACTGATGGGGCCAGGGCTCTAGTAACACCCCCCCGCCCAGAAACTGACAGTGGGGGATGAGCCTGTCCACTTTCTAGTAGACACGGAAGCTGCAATCTCAGTTCAACAAAAGGATAAGGGCCCCCTTCAACAGAAACGAACTCTGGTCCAGGGAGCTACCGGAACCCAATTAGTCTCCTGGACCACTGAAAGGACGGTAAACCTGGGAAAGAGGGAAGTGACCCATTCGTTTTCAGTAATGCCAGACTGCCCGTACCTGCTCCTAGGGCAAGACCTTCTACACAAGCTTAAAGCCAGCATAGGTTTCCAGGAAACCACGACAACTGCAAAATTAAGTCAGCCAGAGGTGTCAAGAGTTCTTGTCATTGTCCCTCTAAGTGAGGAGTATGTGCTAACTGAGAATAAGCTCCCCCTGGACTGTCAAATGCCTCCCTACTAGTTCAATTACAGACTGAGTTTCCCCGAGTATGGGCTGAATCAAAACCCACCCCCCCGGGCTGGCATCCCACCAGCCGCCGGCCATTGTGCAGCTCAAAAGTTAGGCAATGCCCATCAGAATAAAACAGTATCCTATGCCCCAGGAGGCCAGGAGGGGTATTGCGGTCTATATCCGGTGCCTCCGGCAGGCTGGAGTCTTAGTACCATGCCACTCGTCCTGGAATACTCTGCTGCTCCCGGTCCGGAAGGCAGGCACAGGGGATTACTGGCTGGCGCAAGACCTAAGGGAAGTTAATAAACGAGTGGAGGACATTCACCCCACAGTCCCTAACCCGTATACCCTTTTGGGGGGGCTCTCCTCTGAAAGACAAGCATACACTGCCCTGGACCTTAAGGATGCCTTCTTTAGCATCCCACTGGCCAAGCAGAGCCAGCCTATGTTCGCCTTTGAATGGACGGATCCAGACAAAGGGGAGAGTGGCCAATTAACTTGGACCCGGCTCCCACAAGGGTTCAAAAACTCTCGCACACTGTTCGATCAGGCTCTTCGCCAGGATCTCCGAGCCTTCCGGCAACAGCACCCCGAAGCAACTCTGTTGCAATATGTAGATGCAGCGACCTCAAAAGGTGAGTGCCTATGTGCCACCAGGCACCTGCTCAAAGAACTCCAGACTGGGATATCAAGTATCGGCAAAGAAGGCCCAGCTCTGCGTAACAGTAGCCACCTACCTTGGCTACAACCTCCAGGAAGGTAAGAGGTCTCTGACTAACCAATGCATACAAGTTATAATAGGCATTCCAGTCCCAGGAAATAAAAGGCAGGTCCGGGAATTCCTAGGGGCAGTGGGGTACTGCCAGCTCTGGATCCCCAAATCTGCTGAACTTGCAAAACTCTTATATGAAATCACAAAAGAACCAGAGGCCAGCTTCCAATGGACTCCAGAGGGTGAAAAAAGCCTTTCAGGCCCTCAAAAGTGCTTTAATTTCAGCCCTGGTGTTGGCCCCGTCAGACATAGAAAAGTCATTCCACCTCTTTGTGAACGAGAGGTGCGGCGTCGCCCAAGGGGTCCTGACCCAAAAGCTCGGGCCATGGAACAGGCCAGTTGCCTATCTGTCAAAAAAACTAGACACAGTTGCCTCAGGCTGGCCGCCTGTTTGCGAGTTGTTGCGGCTCTTGCTGTACTGGTAAAAGACTCAGATAAACTAACCATGGGACAGGATTTAACCATTATGGCCACCCATGCTTTAGAGTCTTTGTTCCAAGGGGCCCTTGATAAATGGATGTCTAATGCTCATATAACTCATTATCAAGCACTGTTACTAGACCAGCCCTGGATCAAGTTCCAGCGTGCCCCCAGCTTAAACTCTGCAACTTTGCTGCCAAAAGAAAGCACCTTGGAGCTCCTGCACTGCTGTTACGAGGTAACGAAGTTTCAGAAACTACGTTGGGATCTCACAGACGTCCCGAGACATAACCCTGACCTGACACTTTTCTCGGACAGCAGCAGCTTTGTGCAGGATGCAGTAAGGTACATGGGGGGTGGTGGTAGTCACCTTGCAAGGACCTGTATGGGCTGAGCCCCTACCACCAGGGACATCAGCCCAGAAAGCAGAGCTGATCGCCCTAACAGAGGCCCTAAAGGCAGGGGTGGGAAAAACAGTTAAAATTTACACTGATAGCAGATATGCATTTGCCACGGTGCATGTGCATGGCACAATCTACTGGGAGAGGGGATTGCTCACTGCAGAAGGGAAAACTATTAAAAACAAAGAAGAAATCCTGAACCTTCTAGCAGCTATATGTTCCCCAAAGCAAGTCGCCATTAGCCACTGCCCTGGTCACCAAAAAGGGAACTCAGAGAAGGCGATAGGAAACAGAAAGGCGGACCAAGTAGCCAAGGGCGCTGCTTACCACAGGACCACTTGCCTGCTAACGTTACCCCCTCCCCCGCTGTGCTGAGCGAGCCGCCAAAGTATACAGATGAAGACCTCCTTACCGCACAAAAGCTGGGCGGAATCAGTAACCCCGAGGGATGGGTGCAACTCCAGGATGGTAGGCTCTTCCTCCCACAGACTTTGGGGTGGCAACTTCTAAGCCAACTCCACAAAGGAACTCATTTGTGAAAAACAAAACTGACTGAACTTATACGGAAGGAATTCTTCCTTCCCCGTCTAGATCAGCTGGCACAGGAACTTATTCAAGGCTGTGTGCTCTGCCAACAAACCAACAGTGCTAAGGTCAGGGTATCCAACCAAGGAGTCCGGGACCGGGCATTAACCCCTGGAAGACATTGGGAAATAGATTTCACAGAGGTAAAGCCTGGACAGTATGGGTACAGGTACCTGCTGGTGCTAGTGGACACTTTTTCGGGATGGGTAGAGGCATTTCCCACTAAAGCTGAGACCACCTCAGTTACTGTCAAGAAAGTTTTAAACGACATCATCCCGAGATATGGCCTACCCATATCAATAGGGTCAGGCAATGGACCAGCCTTTATTTCAAAGCTCATAGAAGGTATAGCAAAGGCACTGGGGATAAACTGGAATTTACACTGTGCATATTATCCCCAGAGCTCAGGTCAAGTAGAAAGAATGAATCGGACACTTAAGGAGACCTTAACTAAATTAACTCTGGAGACCGGCAAGGAGTGGGTGACCCTCCTTTCCTATGCCCTCCTAAGGGCTAGGTGTACCCCCTATATTAAAGGCCTAACCCCCTTTGAAATCCTCTTTGGACGGCCTCCGCCATTACTCCCAAAAATTGGAATAGAAAATGTGGCAGAATTATCTAACCATAACTTACTTCAGTCACTACAGGCACTCCAAAAGGTTCAATGGGCTGTGACAGAAACCATGCAGGCGGCCCTCCAGAAGCCAGCTCCAGAAATCCCTCACCCATTCCAACCCAGTGATCAAGTTTAGGTGAAATGGCATAAAACCGAGGCTCCTGCCCTCAAGTGGAAAGGCCCTCACGTGGTGATCCTGACAACACCAACTGCTGTTAAAGTCAGTGGCGTTCATCCTTGGATTCATCACTCGCAGGTGAAAGCGGCCACTGACACGTACATGGAGACATGGAAAATTTTCAAACCGGCCACCGAGGAGGACCTGTTAAAGATAAGACTCTTGCGAGTCCCAAAATCCTAGTCTTACTCCTCGTGGGGCTCCCCCTAAGCCAGGCCTATCACTTGCGGTATTACTATGCCCCGGGAAACTACTCCTGGGTCTTAATGGACACAGTCACAGGGACTGTAATCTCTACCTACTATGGGGATAGACAGCCAGTTTTTGACTTTGACCTTTGTAGGTTATGGCCCAGTCTATCCCTGATCCCCAAAGGACGGGGAAGCCACAGCCCAGAATTTCTGGGGTGCAGGTATAGCAACATAGAAAACGAAAAGCAGCTTGCTAAAGTATGTTTCTATACTTGCCCAGCTGCTGGCCCTACCCACTGCCACAAGCCCCAGCAGTTTCACTGTGCTGCCTGGGGCTGCAAAACCATTGCTCCTTGGAAAGGCAACAAAGACCCATACATATCTCTCAACAGGAAACCAACTACCTCCCCTTGTAACCAACCTAAAACCTGCAGTCCCCTAAAGCTCACAGTTGTTCATTGGGACGCCTTTAGTATTCAAAAGGTATGGGAACTAGGTAAAACATGGGGACAGAATATATGTATCAGGACTAGACCCTGGAATGTCATTTACTATTCAAAGGAAGCCTGTCCCCCGCGCCCTCAACCCAGTCGGCCCCATCTGTAATATCATTCTCCGGGTACCTGAACCTTCTAACCCCATTGTTGTAACCACTCCTTCTGCCGCCCTTTCCATGCAAGAAACCCCTGTGTCTTCTCTACCACCCTAAAATCAGTTTCTTCCTGTGCTGTCGGCAGTTTACTGACTTGGTAATGCCACTCGCCCCGACTTAGTGAAAGACTGCTGGCTATGCCTGGATCCCCACCCCCATATTTCATGGGAATCGAAGCCGTCTCCCCCGTAGGGAACACCGAGAGGGATATACAAATCCTCAATCTAACTGAGGTCCAGTCTCAAAAGCTATGTCCCTGGGGTACCCACCCAACTCTAACTCTGGGAGATCTTCAAGGAAAGGGAACTTGTCTCCATTCACCGCAGTTCCCATTAAACAAATAGTTTCCCCCTCCAGGCGTCCTGCGATGCCACCACCCGAGTTAATGCTGTGGATCTCCCAAGCAGTAAGAGCCCTCAGTTAGCTGTAGCTCCCCCCACCACTTGGTTCGCCTGTACACGGGGTATTACCCCATGTGTCGCTCTGCAACAACTATGGGCCACCTCAGAGCTCTGTATTCTCGTGCACATTTTGCCCCAAGTATACATATATGAGGGAGCAGAGGGAAGGGAGCATCTCCAGCTCCCAGGCTTTGCATGGGCAAAACGCGCCGTTCCCCTATTAGTGCCTCTTCTTGTAAGTCTAGGGGTTGCGGGGACTGCTGCCCTGGGCACAGTCTCCTTGGTTGTGGGGGACCAGAATCTCAAACAACTAAGCACTCAGGTCAATGCACATTTAAGTCTATTAGAATCTAGTATATCCAGCTGGAAGAGCAGGTGAACTCCCTGGCTGAAGTGGTGCTCCAGAATAAAAGGGGCTTAGACCTCCTCTTCATGAAACAAGGGGGACTGTGCATGGCCTTGGGAGAAGCTTGTTGCTTCTACGCCAACAAGTCAGGGATAATACAAGAAACCTTCACTCAAGTAAGGAAAACATCAAACAGCGAGAGTTACAAAATCAGGCCTCAGAAAACTGGTATCAATCTCTCTTCTCCTGGTCCCCCTGGCTTACTACCCTAATTTTGGCAGTAGCCGGGCCTCTCCTCCTTCTCTTAATAGATATTACTGTAGGGACCTGCATTATCTTCCTTACCTGCATAAAAAATAGCATGCCTGTAAAAATGATGGTTCTCAGGTCCCACTATACTCCTTTGTCTGAGGAGTCAATGATTTGACTCCTGGCACAACAAACGGGGGGAATGTAAGAAGGAACAAAAAGAACAAAGAAAGAAGTGTAAGGGGAAAAAGCAGGAATAGCTCTAACCTTGAGGTAGACATTACTCCTTTCCTGGAAACTTTCTCTGCAGACATTATGCAATTGATTGTACCCTTATCTGCTGCACCTGCATAACCAGATACATCTGCTTCTGTAAACTTGCTTGCTTCAGAATGTTGCGATAAGAGCCCTGGGAAGTCCCAAGTTCTATCTTTAGCCTGCCAGGATGTAAATCTAACTACATAAGACAGCCCTGTGTTGCAGCTCAGGGCCCTTGCTCGGAACTAGTTTCCTGCAAGCGGCTGCTGGCCAGCAAGAGCCTTGACTAATAAACCTCTCCTTTGCTATGTGAATCGCTGGGCTGTCATTTAATCACTCAGACCCTACTTCAGAACAAGTCGCATGACTTACTCCCTTCCTCAGTGACTTAAATTAAGAAGTGGAAAATGTGGATCTTGATTGTCTTGACCCTGTTTCCAAAGGTAATTTGAAAGCTGCCCAGGATGAGCGTTCTTAAGGAATGGCTAACAGGGAGGAACTGCATCCTGAAAGTAAAGGGAGGGGCAGATTCTTGGGCAAGTTCCCAGTGTCATTCATAGCTGGTCTGTCCGTTGCTGTAGTGGAGAAGCCTGAGAGAGCACTGTCTGCATTCAAAGGCTCAGGACTGGGAGACACCAGCAAGAGATTTGATAAAGTCTCTTACAGGGCAGATGGTGAACTACAGGGAGCAATGTCATGGGAGAGGATAAAGGTTATCATTGTCCTCACTATCACCATCATTACCAAAATGGCAGCTGATCACTTTTTGGGAGCGTATGATTTTGCTCAAAACAATTCTAAAAGATTGACAATTTGAAACAATGCTTTGAGGAAAGGACTACTGTTATCCCTTTTTGCAGATAAAGAAATTAAGGCCGAGAGGCTGAGTAGCAGCCATTCAAGGTCATGAAACTGGTAGGCAGAAAAGCTGGTGTTCCTGTGCTAAGCCCAGGTTCCAAGTTAGAAAACATAAACTCCCACAGTACCAGGCAAGACACTGATGTCCATCTAAGAGGAAGCCTCCGGAGGCATAGCCCCAGCATTCTCCACTCAGCTCTGTCCTGAAGTTTTTTACGTTACACAAAACTTAAAAGATTGCTTACAAAATCAAGGGTGATGTGGAAGTTGGAGGAACAGCTAAGACTTTTTGATGACAGATTGAGGATTCAAAAATATCTCAATAGACCGAAATGATGAGTTAAAAATAACACTGAATTTAATGGCTAAACGTGAAATCTTGAATTTATATTTTAAAAAATCACCACAAATACAGCACAGAGAAGAGAATGCTTACTTCATCCAGCACCCCTTTCTGTATTTCTTTGCCTCCTACAGCCGCCAGGGCCAAGTCTCGCAGTGCTTACCTCTTTATCACCTTCTGACCCATCTCTATCTCTCCACTTCCCTTGCCAGTCCCCCAGTTTAGGTACTCTCTCCCTCTACCCCCATACTCTTATGCAGAACTCAGGAAAGTCTCCCTAAAGCAAGGCCTGCAGCTGGTGCTTCCTGCTTCCACATGCTCAGTGGCTCCTCATGCCTAATTGAAAAAGGCCAAGTTCTTTAGGTCCGACATTCGGGATCCTCCAGACGGCCCTGGTTCTCCTTTCCAAAACCCATTCATCGCGTGTTCTTGCTCAGGCACCTTCCTCCTTCCTTAAGCCTGTCTAAGTCCTCCCATTCTTCAAAACCCAGTTCATACCCTTCACCAAGCCTCTCCTGTCTTCCTGAGTCATTTCTTCCTCCTGTAACTTTATCGGTCTTGCCATATTTTCTGCACAAATTAATGCTGTGGACACACACCTTCCATTTCTTTGTCTCACGTTTCCCTTCTATACTTCACCAAGAACATAAGCTCATTAAAGGCAGACTCTGATTCACTTCTTTATCCCTGACACTCACACAGTGTCTTGGTAGATACTCAGTATATATCTGACAGCTGCAGAGCTAGGACATAACAGCACTGTGTACAGCACTGGGTCTTACACGAGGATTTGATGGTTTTTCTGGAATACCCAGAGCATGCTGGAACACAAGGCACAGCGTGTACTGCTTTTTAAGATGGACACTGCTGGCTGATGGGCAATGGGGACCCAGGACATGCCGGAGATAGGAAAGGGACTAAGGGAAGAGAAATACAGACTAAGGGACCATGATGTCTATTTTCACATGTTCGAAGGGCTTGTCTGTAAGGATGAAACTGATTTGGAATCACACCAGGAAAAGAACTATCTCCGGTGTACAGGAGAGGAGTGCTCCCCACACGAGAGTGCTTTTAGGTGAGAGTTGTCCAACAGCGGCCAGCCTGCTCTGCAAATGCAGGGGCTTCCAGTCACTGGACGTGTTGGGACAGGATCATAAACAATGAAAAAAAGTCTACTCATGACAAAGGCCCAAGCCACAAGAACCCAAACATTTCCTTCTAAATAACAAGAACAACAATCCTATACAAATGGTCACCAGTGGGGTTTAGATCTGGAGACAGCTTTGCCTGGTCTGGTTATGTAACACCTCCCTAATAATTCATATTTGCCAACATTGTTACTTGTGGGAAATGAGAGTACCCATAATCAGATACACAGAAGAAAAAGAGGGAATGCCCTGCTTTTTAAAAGAAGCTTTACATTTAATAGAAGCTAAACATGAAAGAAAGTAAATTTAAAATGTAATATTATTAAAATGCAAGTAATTTTTTTTTTTTTTGAGTTGGAGTCTCACTCTGTCGTCCAGGCTGGAGTGCAGTGGCCGCTCCCGGTCACCGCAACCTCGACTTGCTGGGCTCCAGCGATCCTTCCGCCTCAGCCTTCCAAGTAGCTGGAACTACAGGCGTGTGCTACCACGCCTGGCTAATTTTTGATTTATTGTAGAGATGAGGTCTCGCCAAGTTGCCCAGGCAGGTCTCGAACCCGCAGGCTCAGGCAATCCACTCACCTCAGTCTCCCAAAGTGCGGGATTACAGGCTGAGCCACCGAGCCCAGCTAAAATCCAAGTATTTTTAAATTTAAAATATGTCATTCAGTTCGCATTTGGTAGATGAGACATCATTACAACCACTTTGGAGTTTGGTTTTGTAAAACTGAAAATACACCAGAATCCCAGTCTCTGGTGACTAACCTGGACCAGTGGCTTTCATCATTGCTATCTGTGTATCTCTTCCAATGGTCCTGAAAAATTATATTCTTCTTCCCTTGTAGAGTTGACATGTAATGGTTTCAGTATGAGTTTAAATAGTTGCAAGATACATAATTTTTGGCATATCTTAAAGACTGCCACTTTAAAATCACTATTTAAAATGGCAACACACAGAGGCAAATATTACAGGACCTCACTTACATGGGGCATCTAAAAGAGTCAAAGTCATAGAAGCAGAGTTGAACAGGGTCATCCCAGGCTGGAGTGAGGTCGGAGCTGAAAGATGCTGCTAGAAGGGCAGTTAGACGGGGCAAGCTTCCTGGAGGCCTGTTGCACATGACGGTGACTGTGTTAACGTGGTATATGTACATTTCAACCACACACAGAGACAAGCGAGTGCAATAAGGGGTATACTAGTCAGCTTGATTGGGTCATCTCATAATGTATTCAAATATCGAAGCATCACACTTACCCAGAATATACACAGCTATTATTTGCAACTAGAAATTAACAGGCATGTATCCAGTGGAATCTCAGTCACAGGAGTGTGATGTCTTCCATTAGACACTTGAAATAGATACGAACAAGCTCTTCTCTAACAGGGACATTTTTTTTTTTAACTTTATCTCTTTCAATTATTTCATTTGCTCACTTATTCTTATCCTAAAAATATATTTTTAATACTTAAAATTAATTTATTATTGCAGTTTTTTGCAAAAAGTTATTTGTACAAATTAAAATCCAAACAATTTAAGTTTTCTGTTACAAGACTAAAATTTACATTTCTTTTGTTTGAATTACCATTATTAATTATTATTTAGTACCCAACTGATTGACATAATTATTAATTATATGTATGATTTCAACTTAATTTTAACAAATAACATTTTTTAAAATCAGTCTCACTTTGTTGCCCAGGCTAATGTGCAGTGGCACAATCATGGCTTACCGCGACCTCAACCTCCTGGTCTCAGGAGATCCTTCTGCCTCAGCCTCCCACGTAGCTGGGACTACAGGCACATATCACCACACCCAGCTAACTTTTCAATTTTTTTGGAGATGGGATTTCCCTGTTACCCAGGCTGGTCTTGAATTCCTGGGCTCAAGCAATCTTCCCACCTCCCAAAGTGCTGGGACTAAAGGCCAGCCATACATAATTTTTGAATAAAAAAGGAAAAGTATTATGGGGAGTGCACTCAGTGAGACGGTTGGGCTTCTCTTCCTTCATTGGTCCACGTGACTATGGATGATGACCACCTGCTGTTGGAAGGAGGGAGGTGGGCGCTAACCTGTGCAGCATTCCTACACTGTTCCCTGCACGCTCCTGAGGATTGTTTATCTTCTACACAGTGTCTACGTTTCCAGTTTTACATTTTAGGACTCCTTGTTGGTTGATCTTACTCTCTCTGTTCAACACAATCTCCTACTGCCTTCTCCGAGGAACTCTTTCCTGGCCAACCTTCCTCCATGAGTGCTTCCCCTATACCCCTGCAATGCCGGTATTCATTCTTTCCACCTCCATATACTTCATCAGTCCAACACCTATCTTGCCTGGGAGATCCATTCTCACTACCACGACACACTTCCTCTCTATCTCTCTTGTTTTATTCCTCTGCCCTTAAAGACTGTGTTGTACAAGCAGCACCTGACTATGTACTGTACTCTACCTATCTATTCTTAATTGTATATCACATGTAATTTTGTATTTTATTATATATGCTTTTTTCCCCTGTTTCATGTCCTGTCAACCAGACCATAATTTGTTACTATTATTAGCTTTCTATGAGAAGTGTTACAATCTTTTCCACAAGATCAGAGAGATATTTTAGCCCAGAGAAAGAAACCAGAGGGATAATGAATGGTGTTCAAGTTCATAACAGTGGTTTTTCATTTCAACCGATGCTGAAAACAAGTACATCTGTCCCCCTGTGACAGTAGGAAAGCTAGACATCAGATGTCAGGAGGAGCGCATTTGTAAGAATTAAACATACCTACCATAACAGATTATTAAGCATTTCAACTTGCTTTACTTCAAGGGCCTTTCAACCATGGAATGGACTAATCGAGACCTCGAATTTCCTTGAGGAAGACACTCTTACGGTTCTAGGTTTTCATGAAAATGCAGGCTGACCCCTCACCCCGGCCCCCCAGGGCAGCCCTCAGCGGCTCTAGCCTTCGTCCGCCCTCCGTGCCTTTCCCTCCCTCCATTGGTCTGACCACATGGGGGTGCAGGCGACTATGTCTGGAGCACACGCTCCCCTCAGGCTCCTGGACAAGCTCAGGGAAGATCCCTGTATCCTTTTCTTTTTTTTTTGAGTTGGAGTCTTACTCCATCGCCTAGGCTGGAGTACAGTGGCACGTTCATGGCCACCGCAGCCTCGACCTGCTGGGCTCCAGGGATCTTTCTGCCTCAGCCTTCCAAGTAGCCGGAACTACAGGCGCGCACTACCATACCCAGCTAATTTTTGATTTATTGTAGAGACAAGGTCTTGCCAAGTTGCCCGGGTTAATCTCGAACCCGCAGGCTCAGGCAATTCACTCGCCTCGGCCTCCCAAAATGCTGGGATTACATGCTGAGCCATCAACCCATCCTGTATCCTTTTCTGTAGTGGCAGAAGCTAGGCTGTGAAGGCACAACTGTCAGAGTCCAAGAGACTGCGCCCAGCCCCAGATATCCTACCTGTAGGCTGCTGCACAGGTGTCCTTGTACTCCTGGAGCTTCCCGCACACCATGCCGAGGAACTGGTCCGAGTAGGCGCTCAGGTCATGCATCAGGTCCATGAGGTCTTGCACTGTCTTCTCCACAATGATGGTGCTCTGAAAACAGGCAGCAAAAGAGACACGGAGACTCATGAGACTCTGCACTTGGGTTGTGTGCGGGGTCAGGAAGACAACCAAATACCTGCCATACTTGAAGGCGCTTGGGCCTTAAGGCCCTTGGGGGTGTGGCAGTTAGAAATAAGGACTAAAACCAACACCAAAATGAGTATCCCGCACAGTGCTGGTCTCTCAAAGACTTGAGAGAGTGCTTTCTGGAGAAGGACACAGGACAGGAATTTTCAAATGGAATACGTGGAATTCTGGGCATCCACAAGACAGCTCCGTGGCTGCTACGAGAGAAAATGCCTAGTCAGCTGTAGCCTGATTTATCACCTTCAGGGCTCTTTGAGATGAGGGACCCATGACAGGCAGCACAAAGAAAAAGCCTTCCGTGGTTTATTTTAAAAGTTTCGAGACCATTAATCTATTAAGAACAACAACTAACATTTGTATTGTTTTACAGTTTGTAGAATGTTTCCACATACACAGCATGTGCTACCTCACTTGAGGCTCACATGATAATCATGAGAATCATGTTCATGTATAGGGTTCTTACAAGTGCAAGGTTCAATGCTAAGCACTTTGCATACTTTATTGCACTTAATCTTCTCAACACCCCTCCCTGTCAGGCAGATCCTATACTCTTTGCAGGCTGAAGACACGACATAGGCTTAGAGAAACAGGAAACGAGGTGGGCTCAGAGCCACTCTAGCTCTCCCACCAGAGCCTGGCCATCTCTCCTGAGATCAGCATCTCACATTCTTTTGTCACCACGGTAGAAGCAGGGTCTAACACACCCAGACATGCTTTAAAACCTAATTAAAGAAATGTTCGAAAGGAAAGATAATGAGCCCATCTTAAAGTTGGAGACTGACAGTGCTGTGCCACAAATCAGTGTTGTATCTGAAAAGAGGTATATTCAGTTGCCAATCTCTGATTAAGAGAAGACTGGGTTGTTTAAACCATGCCTCTTTCAAAAGAAGCAGAATGACACTGGAGTAAATATTAATCACAGGATTAGTAGCTTGGAATCCTTTGGTCAATAACTGGTTTGTTATTGACCAAAACAATATGTATTTATATAAAATGACATAGGCTTTGACATAAAAGTAAACTTAAAAAATGTTTTCCAGTCTGGCAGTAAACTATGGAAGAATCAAAGGCATTTTATGAAGCTTAAACACAGACTATTGGATACAGGGTTTTGGCTAATTTTTTTTTTCTTAAAAAAAAAAAAGAGCTGGGCTCTCGGTGGCTCAGCCTATAATCCCGCGCCTTTGGGAGGCTGAGGAGAGTGGATCGCCTGAGCCCACGGGTTCGAGACCTGCCTGGGCAGCGAGACCTCATCTCTACAATAAATCAAAAAATCAGCCGGGTGTGGTAGCGCGCACCTGTAGTTCCAGCTACTTGGAAGGCTGAGGCGGAAGGATCACTGGAGCCCAGCAGGTCGAGGTTGCAGTGGCCGGGAGCAGCCACTACACTCCAGTCAGGGCAACAGAGTGAGACTCCAACTCAAAAA
>NW_007245921.1:370818-377477 GCF_000164805.1 Carlito syrichta
GGAGGATGAGGAGAGTGGATTGCCTAAGCCCGCGGGTTCGAGACCCGCCTGGGCAGCAAGACCTCATCTTTACAATAAATCAAAAAGTCAGCTGGGCATGGTAGTGCATGTCTGTAATTCCGGCTACTTGGAAGGATGAGGCGGAGGGATCGCCGGAGCCCGGCAGGTCGAGGCTGTGGTGGCCGGGAGCAGCCACTGCACTCCAGTCTGGGCGACAGAGTGACTCCAATTCAAAAAAAAAAAAAAAAAAGATAAAAATGCCCGGCTTTCTTCTGCACGATGGGGAGTCAGCTTGAAACACAGTCAAGTTACATGGGCATCTTATTCGGGAAGACCTGGCTGCAGAGGTTTCTTGTCTTCCTTCCTGTCCTCCCCACCTCCCCACTCCCCAATAAAATAATCAGAAGCTGAGCAGGAAGCAGCAGTTACATTCTGCGCGGTGAACCTCGTAGGAAGACAAATTACACTCTCTGTAGAATCCCCACAAGCTCAACTTCCTTTTCTGTATTGATTTTAAGATTAAGGCACTGTGGCTTCACCCTGGTCCATAATCCCATTCCTCTGTGTTTGCGTGTGAGTGACAGGAATTGATTCTGCCTGGCCACCCGTCCCCACACGAAGTAGAATTTAAAATCCTCATCCTGATTCAGAACACAGGCTGTCCTACACCACATGGACAGCAATTAATAGAGGACAGCAAGTTCAGCCTTCCTAACAAAGCCTGCTTAAAGTCTAAAACGCTGCGGGGAATATGGGCTTGGGGGAGCACTCTGATTGTTGGGAGAAAGGGCCTGGCTCTGCTCCCAGTTACACGGTGGTTTCAGCTTCTGGGGGGGTGTGTGGGGTCTTCTTTCTCATGACTCAAGCCGGTCCCCTGACACCCAAGGATGAGGTGACCGTGCGGTTGCTCTGCAGGCCTGGCCACTCAGAATTTGATGGGTGCCCTGCTGCGTGTACTCTGGGTGGGTGCTGGGTGAGGCTCAGGTCCTCTGAGTGCCTCTCAACAGGGGTGGCGTTCTCCATCTTGTCACCCTCCATGCTTCCCTTCCTCCACTCTTTTATAATTTCTCAGGCTCCTCAGGATAATGCTATTAATAAAAGAAACATGGCCAACAGTGTTAAGACACAAAAATCCACCTCTGATGGTCACCCATGAGGACAACAGACACGGACATCTCTGTGCTTGGATCTCTCTGGGGGGGCAGGTGTGGTCTGTGTCCACTGCAGAGCTGCCAGGAAACTAGAACTGTGCTGAGGGCATCTGGAAAGGGCGGGGCGACAACACCTCTGTGTACGCGGCGGGAGGTTTTGGGAGGAAGAAGTACCAGTGGGTGGTGAGGAGAGAGCCTGGGCTCAGCAAAGAGCCCCATGTGACACTGGATGATTACAGACAATTTTCCAGCTATTTGGTTGGTTTACCTTGTCATGGCAGTACTCTGGATAATCAATCACTGCATTCTATTCAGGAAAGATGACACTGTAGTTTGCCAGATGATGGGTATTTTTACAGGGAAAAAAGTTTCCATTTTTCTTTCTTTCTTTTTTTTTTTTAAGTTGGAGTCTCATTCCTTCGCCCAGGCTGGAGTGCAGTGGCACGCACACTCAAGGTCACCCCAGCATTGAACTTCTGGGCTCCAATGATTCTTCTGCCTCAGCCTTCCGAGTAGCTGGAACTATAGATGCATGCTATCATGACTGGCTATTTTTTATTTTTTACTGTAGAGACGAGGTCTTGCCAAGTTGCCCAAGTTGACCTTGAACCTTTGGGCACAGGCAATCCACTCGCCTCGGCCTCCCAAAGTGCTGGGATTACCGAGCCCGGCCTTCAGTTTTCAAGAATTTGTAACAATTTCCAAATCAGTGGTTCTGACAGATAATTGTTGAAAATATCAAATTTCTAACATGGTCAATCCTGTTTTTATTTATTGATGTCTTCAGCAACACGGATGATTTACTGGCTCATTATTAATTTTGAGATATGCCAATGTTGAATATAATGACTTCCTAATAAGCAAAACCCTGATTTTCATTATAATTTCTATTAAATAAATCACAAATGATTGATATTTGTTTACAAACAATTTGATACACTTTTTTTGCAACTTATTACCAGGTAATGAAGTCTGGGTATGACATAAAAAAATAAGAAAAAAAATCTCAGGACAGCTACTATAATACAAAGACACTGCTATGAGAAATAGACACTAAAGTTTATTAAAAGGACACATTCGTCATCTAAAGCAGGAGTGGAAGTATGTGAGCCAGCTGCTGGGTCTGCAATTTTAAAACATTTAGTGAATGAATGAAGATGACAGGACCTGTGAGACCAGCCCAGTCCGTCTGCCAACATAAAACTCCGTGTTATGATACTAACATCCATGTCATAGAAAACTGGCTCCTGGTCATATACTCTGGGAAATGCGGAGTTCTGGTTTATGGAAGTAATTTCTTAACCAGAAATGTCATTGAACTCTGATATGCTAAGGCTATCACGGGTCCAGAAGAGGCCAACCATGAAAGTCATAGATACAGGGAACGTGTTCCACGGCTGGCTCATCACACCAGCTGGAGTAGCGCTTCTGGAACACGGTCGGGGGCTGACTCCCAGTGCTCAGGTTCCACTGATGAGGACACTGAGCAGATGACATGCTCGGGGACACATGAGGAGCACCGGGAGGAGCAGGGTGGGCAGTAGGCCTCTTGAGCCTTGCCCCGGGGGTCCCCTACACACCAGGACACTCTGGGCTCTCTCACCTCTCCAAGCTCCATCCAGCACCCCGAGCATGCCCAGTCCTTGCTCCAATCACACCAGATTGTAGTGACCCCTGTCTGCACTAGGCTGACCCTTGCCTCGGTGTCTTGTGTCTCCTCGCTCATGCCTGTCTTCCCTGAAGAGCCAGTTGAGGGCTACCTGCTCTGATCCACATGCCCGTCTTCTGTTCCACCAGAACACCTTGGCATTTGGGCCCAGGCTCTTCATGGCATCTGGTGATCACTGGTTCCGTTGGTTATCTCTTCCCTTAGGTAATGTGGCATACTGCAGGTGCTTGATAAGTATCTATTAAAAGAATTAATGCACACTGCAAGGCACATAAGAAAGGCAGATTTTGAATATCCTCATAACATGCAGCAGTGGGTAAGGGCCTGACTTGGTGAGGTGGAGCCAGGCCACAACCTCCTTCCTACCACACAATGGCATCTTCATTCCCGTGGCTCCAAGGACAGAATGTCTGTTAGGCTGAAGGTCTTGGCTATTTCTACCAAATACCCCTAATTTCATCCAGCTGTATTATTCTATAATGGAAATCCATTATATAAAAATAAATGTGCCCCTTTTCCCTTTTTAAAGTTTTAAGACATTGAAATAAATTCACAATTCAGAAAAAACAAAAACAAAATAATCGTAGCTTGGGGAAGGGAGTCTCTGCTGATACGCTGCTTTAGCTGCTGAGCAGGGGTGGGTCAGAGACACTACAGAGAACCAAAGGTTCTAGGAACCTGCTTTAGGGGAAATGGGAAGGAAACATGGTCAGGAAAATATGTCCATCCCTTCAGATGCACCCCCACGTTACATACACATCCCCCCAGGCACAGGCGAGGGAGCTTCCCGAATGCTGAGTGATGGCAGTACCGGAGTATTCCTTGGGGTATATGCAACAAGTCAGTAACTGTCACACCGGACCATCCTAGTTCTAAGCTTTAAGCTGCAGTTGGCTGTAACCCATGATAACTACAAGGACAGTAATGACAGAAGTGGAAAGGCAATCTGCTTTCCACTTTTAACCCATGCCTTGATTGGTGTGATGCTTAGCATGCCTGGCGGGGTCTGTTCCTTGGCTGAGGCAACCTGTGAAGGGCCATGTATCCAGAAGTCGGTGCCTGGGGACCTGCTGCCACCTCTGCTCGCCTCCAGATCATCCTCCACCCTGCAAGCAGAGTGGTCTTCTTCCAGAAAGTTCCATCTCCCACAGAAAGGAGTGTCCATCCAAAGATATGGACACAAATGTTCATAACAGTCTTATTATGATGGCCAAAAAAAGCAATTCTCATGTCCATCAAAACAGTGGGCAACTAAATTGTGGTATATTCATACGATGGGATACGGCAGAGGAATGAAGAAGACAGATTACTGTTGTGCACAACGCGTGGATGAATCTTACAGACTTTCTGTCGAGTAAGAATGGTCAGACACAAAGGAGTACACCTGTATGATTTTGTTATTGTTGTTGTGAGAATAGGAGACTAACCAGTGGCTGCCCTTGTGGGAGGATCCTGACTTGGAAGAAGAGAACAGGTGCTGGAGACATCCTGATGGGGTAGCTGTTGCAGGGGTAAAAACACTTCACATCTGAGATTTGCGTGCCTCACTATGTGTAAGGTTAGCATCAAAGGAGAAATGTGAAAGCTCTGTCTGGTCACATCTCTCACCAGCCTGGCCAGGACCCACATTTTTCATGTAACTCACACAGCCCTGGTGACAGGCTCTGCCCTCCCCTCCAGCCTCACTCCCATCATCACCTGCCTCTCTAGGCTTCAGTCACATGGGTTTTCTTCCAGTCTCTGCTCCTCTCCCAGGGCTCTTCTTCTAACCTTGCAGGTCCCAGCTGGAGTGCCCTTCATGCAGGAGGATGCGTCCCAACCCCTACCAGATCAGGTCTCCCTGTTATAAGCATCTAAAACATTTTTTATTTCTGTTATCATGTTTAAGGTATGCACAATTGCTTCTTCAGGGTCTGCCCTTCCCACTGGCTATGAAGAGAGGGACGATTATACAGGACCTGGCACATAACAGGTACCTGATAATCATTTCTTGAATAAATGCGTAAGGTCAAGAGCATTCCACACTCAGATCAATTTGTCGCCTTTCTGAGGAAGGAGGAAAAAGGACAAAAGCAGGTCTGATGCTCTAGTCCTCAAACAAAAGCTATGTCCAGGCTTCACTAGAAATAACCCAAATGTCTATCAACAGTAGAATGGATAAACAAAATGATGACATATTTACACAATGAAATACTACAGAGCAATGGACAAAACAAACTAGTGGCATGCACAAGAATTCACACAGATGAATATCACAGACATAATGCTGAATGAAAGCAGCTAATCACAAAAAAGGATACACTGGCTGACTCCACTCCTGTGATGCTCAAGGTGAGCAAAGCTAGTCCACAGTGACAAAAGTCAGAACAGTGCTGACTTGCTACGAGGTGGGAGACACTGACTGGGAAGGGCATCTGGCTGGCGCTCACATGCATGCGTGTCAAACCTCAACTGTAAACATCACATGTCCAGTCATTATGCAAATAGGTACGCCTCCAAAAACTTCTGAGAATACCACTTGCACATATATAGGTACTCTAGCATAAAGGTCTTCACTTACATGAGGTTTTTACATGTGCAGATATGACAGTGTTGTTGGTGATACTACTGCCAGCCACTCGATGAGGACCATTCTGGAGATGATCAGAAAGTTGTTTCAGAAAAGAGTAGGGAGCTTAAGTAATTGATTAAACAGACCAATATTTACTGAGCAGCCATCCTCTCTGTACCAAATACTAGGTGAACTGTAGGAAATATAAAGCCAGGTAAAATTCCTGGCCCCAGCAATCTTAGATATTAGGAGGAAGAGATACGTACATTCCCGTCAAGGACAATGAAATGTCACAGGTGTCGCCATGGCACATCGTACAATAAAAGCACAGAGGATGGAAGGCAGGGGACTGTGGCGAGAAAGAGGACTTTACACTTGAACTAAGTTCTGAAAGGTGAACAGGAATTTGTCAGGTGACCAAAGATGGAAAAAGGACACTTCAGGTGGTTGGGGCATCACGAACACAAATCAGCACAGAATTCAAGTAACTGCAAGTGTCTGTCACAACTGGGTGAAGGGTTGGAGTGTGTGTGCCCGTGTGAGATGCATGATCAGGTGGGTGGGGGGAGGCAGGAGAAGCCAGATCGGGGAGGTCCTTTCACAACACAGATACACACATGGTACCTGACATCACGAACGTCCTTCTTCTCCAGCAAAACAACAACAACAAAAAAAACCAGTTACTCCAACTTGATGTCACCAATTGCTAGATGACCTACTTCAAGTGCAGGAAGATAATTTTAAAGAGTTCTACTGTTCAGAAAAGATTAATACACTTACACAACAAACATGAAAATACATTCTGAAGTTCTATTTACCAGGTGAAAGAGTCAGGTAAAATTCACAAATAGGCTTGAACAAGAAGTATGAGGTAAAATTTTGGACAACCAGAAAAACTATATCCCTTTAGAATTCACATGAGAAATTATAAAATGCAGTAGTCAACTAAAAACATGAAAAGTATATATGATGTAAATTATCAATACTATATATTTTTAAAATTTTGGGTAGAGAACCATTTGTGATTAGATAAAATGTGTGTCTAAAATACAGGGACAAGCCGGGCTCGGTGGCTCAGCCTATAATCCCGTGCCTTTGGGAGGCTGAGGTGAGTGGATTGCCTGACCCCGCGGGTTCGAGAACCGCCTGGGCAGCGAGACCTCATCTCTACAATAAATCAAAAAATCAGCTGGGCGTGGTAGTGCATGCCTGTAATTCTGGCTACTTGGAAGGCGGAGGCAGAAGGATCTCTGGAGCCCAGCAGGTCGAGGCTGCGGTGGCCGGGAGC
>NW_007245921.1:377497-384236 GCF_000164805.1 Carlito syrichta
CAGAAAAAAAAAATAAATAAATAAAAATAAATAAATAAATAAATAAATAAAATACAGGGACAGCCAGCTCTTTGTGAAGCTTATTTGAGGGTTTGTGATTTCATATTCAAAACAAAACAACAAAATAAAACAAAACATAGCAGGAAAAGGGAAAGACATCTACAAGAGTTGTACTTAATTAGACTGTATGATTCTAGGGGCCATCTTTCCTTAGCTAACATTGGGTAGCAAAGAGATATTTGTTGATGTACATACTTCTGATCAATGTATGGACATGTTATCAATGCTCCTCGATATATAATGGAACTCAAGAGTGGAAATGGATCAACAAAAAGGTGAGCATTGGCACTTGTAAGAAATATCCGCGGGTAACCCCTTTGGGTTCCCTCCCACTATGGGAGCTTTTCTGTCCTCTCAATAAATCCTACTTAAAAAAAGAAAAGGAAAGAAATACTGCCCCCACATACATTCTCTCTCTCTCTCTCTCTCTCTCTCTCTCTCTCTCTCCAAAAGCACCTTAAGGTTGCTATACAGCAAAATAGAAAGTGCTACATGTTAGGAAAAATAGACAAGTATGATAACTACAACATAAGCCACTAATATACTTCTTTTGTGCCAAGCAACATTCTTGGTAAAAAGTATGGTCTCTTCTTGACAGGGGTCATGAGAATCGACTTGGGATAACATTCCTTGGAAGAGGAAACAAGTGATACGGTAGGATGTGTAAAAGGTAAGATAGGAGACAGAAATAAGAAGGGGGCACTTGACCTGGGGTGTGGAGGCCGGAGAGGTTCAGGTTCAGGGGAAGCGGAGGTGAGGCATTTCAAGAAAAGGCTGGGAGTGAGGGGTGGGCTGGCTGCGTGTAACAACATAAGGAGACCAGGCTGGCTCAGGATGGGGTTTCCACTGAGGAATTGGGAGAAGATCTGATGGGATGCCTGGATACAGGCAGGCGGGGGTTTCTCCTGATGCTGGAGAGAAGCTAGTGGAGTTTGGAACCCCAGTTCTAGAGCTAAAAGCAACCCTTGCTAGCCTGTCTAATCGCTGGTTTAAAAAGAGACATATGGAAGGCTGAGGTGGAAGGATCACCTGAGCCCAGCAGGTCAAGGCTGCGGTGGTCGTGAGTGTGCCACTGCACACCAGTCTGGACGACAGAGCGAGACTCTGACTCAAACAAATAAATAAATACATAAATAAATAAAAAAGAAACATAACACATATAAAAGGGCTTGTTAAAGACATACATCTGGTTTAGAATACTTAAGAATCTAGAATCCAGGCTTCGCTCTGACCAAACATAATAATTAGATAGTAGAAAGAAAAAATTATTATGGTGATCATGTTTCTTGAAAAATATGAAACATCAATGAAGAAAGAAAATAAGGAAAAACACATTTGTCACCCTTCAAGATGGCTGTTAAATCAAAATCTTCTTTGAAATTTGGTAAATAAAGAGAAAGAATTATACATTTTCTCTGTCTTTCCAGTAGGAAGTACATTTCAACATTACCAAATGTAAAAAGCTCTACTTTAAGAAAGAATGCCAGCTAAGAAATGTAGAACAAATAATGGAATTAGACACCAGTCTACAGCCTCTAATAAAATAATTTATTTAGGTAATGATTATCCATTGGTCTTAAAACAAAAAAAGAAAATTGACAGGAAATGAACATTCAGGCAGTGCCAAAGTTATACCACAGATTACTTTCTGGTCACACAGGGAAAATCAAACTACACAATGGAGAGATCAGAGGTCTTGTGGTAGGGAGCTTTTAAAAAACCACTTCAAAACATATATCACAATTAAACTATTTCAGTTTGTTAATGCAAAACGCTGTGCGTAGTACCTGCAGCTAAAACCACAAGCCCCTTCCTGTAACTCTGTGCTTAGTGTCTGTAGTCTAAACCACAAGCTTGTGCTATTACAAAAAGTACAAAACCTTACACCATGCAAAGCCCCTTCTCCCCAAAGCCAATGTAAAACCTATATAAGCTGAGACCTGACTGCGATCGGGGTCCAGTCTTTGTGACTGGAGTATGCTGGCATTCCAGTAATAAATGCAGCTTACTGCTTATCAGCCTCGGTGTCACGGTCTCTCTGATTTTTTTCCTGTAACAATCTCAGCATCACAAATGACGATTCTTAAGGGTCTGTGGACGTGATGGAGCATGAATAGAACATCATTGATGCTGCATTCTTACCGAAACATTTAACTTCAATCTAATTAGGCCTTTAGCTCTAACTTCAAGTAACAGGAAATAAAAAAAAAAAAAACAAGCAGACAAGTACAGAATAGGGAATATTCTAGAGCACAGCTGCCTCGTTCTTCTGTTCATTGCATCAGTGTCATGAAAAATGTGACTGGTTTGGATGAAAAGAGGCTTAAGCCATATGACATTATGGTTCTAGATGGAATCCCAGGTTGGGCAAACTAGTTGCAAAGAAAATTTCTGGGATATTTGGGAAAATTCAAAATGTACTCGATATTAGAAGATACCAGACACTTAATTTTGACAGTGATCATGCTATTTTGATAGTGCATTAATGGTGAGAAGAATGTACTCTTGATCTGTAAAGAAGTACAATTAAAGTATTTTGGTATAAAAAATTGCTTATTGTTCCAGCTTCAACATCTAGAAAGTCAGACAAAACAGAGAAAACAGCAAGATGAGCTCAGCCCTACAACTGCCCCAGGCAGGAGAGCTTCCAGGTCACAAAACAGGAAGAAGGGACCCCAGCAGAGCTGGGAGTTTTGCTAAGTTGAGGAGACAGAATAGGGAGCTTTGGAAGCAGAAGGCAGCTAGAGAGAGTCTGGAGAAAAATATAGACAGGAGGGAGCTGCAAGGAGAGAGGGGGAAAGGGGAGAGAAGGAAGAAGAGGGGAGGGGAGGGAAAGAGGAAAGAGAGGAGAGAAGGAAGGTGAGGAAAGGGGAGGAGGAGGGAAGGAGAGGAAAGGGAGAGAAAGGGATGGGAGGGAGGAGGGAAGGGGAGAGGAGGGAGGGGAGAGGAGGGAAGGGAAGGGGAGTGTGAGCACAAGATCTCTGCAGATCTGGAGAAGGATCCCCCACACATTTGGCTGCGTCCTGATCTGAGTGAAGGAAGCCACTGAGATCAAGGAGGGAATCCCCTGGAGGGAGCAGATATAATCATCCCAGAGTCCACACAGGGCAAAAAAATAGCTCATGTCCCACTAGCTGAAGTGGAAATCTCCACGGGCAGAGCCTTCAGAAAACAGTGCCTGAGGAGCAGGGTCAAATTAAACAAACAAACAAACAAACAAAATGAAGGGCTGCCCTGGAGCTGCCTGATAAAGACTAGAAACAAGCCTTGACATAATCGAAACAGTTCTAAATAACTCCATTGTGTTCCCCAAGTTCAACAATATTTAAGGGACTACAACAAAATCTAGCACTTAACAATGTAAAAAAAAAAAATCACAGCATCTACTCAGAAACTACCTTCCTGGAGAGAAGTTAGGAAAACACACAAGAAGTAAAATCAATTAAGAGAGGGAGCCCCAGAAATGACACGCATGACAGAATCATGATGCAAGGAGCTAACACAGTCATTACAGACAGGACTCTGTGTTCCAAAGCATAAAGACACACATGAATGTGACAAGAGCAAAAATGGAAGACATGACAACAGAAACTATCTGAATAAAACACAGACAGAGAACGGATGGAAAAAACCAGGAGAGTGAGTAGTCGCCTAACACACATGTAACTGGAGTTCCCAAAGAGGCAGGGGCAGGGAAAAGATAAAGAAGATAAAGTGGCTGAAAAATGTCCAAATATGATGAAAACTATAAGCCCACAGATCCAAGAAGCTCAATGAACTTCAAACAGAAGATGACAAAAACCATAGCAAGTTACATTATCATTAAATTGTTGAAAACCAGTGATGTCTAAAAACCATAAAAACAGCCAGAAAAAGAAAAGAAAAGAAAAACAAAAAGACATGAGATTTAAAGGAAATGAGCAGAACCCAAGCCCTCTGAATCCCAGGTCAGCCAAGGTTCCCTCTCTACTTCACTACCCTGCCCTGCGCCCTCTTGGGGAACTTGGCCTCGGATGAACACAGACAGCGAGGTGGCTCAAGTCACAGCAAGGAGGTGGAGACGGAGGCCCTGGGCGTAGTCTAGAGTGGCTTGTATGAAAGACTCCAGCAGAGAAGACAAGGAGAGGAGGAAACAAAGCATGACAAAGCTAAGAAAAAAGCATCTCAACGCTGAAGAAACAAACCAGCTCTTCACAGTCTTCCAGTAAGAAGTGAACCTAGGAGGATGCACTCCAGACAACAGTGCCCCGGAACTTATTACTCAGCTGTATATTTCAAAATATTCTCTTCCTGCTCAAAGAGCCCAATATGAACGTGTGCTCTGCAGTCTAGAGATGCAGTCTAAAATCCCTTCATTCTTTTCCTTAACCTAATCAAGAAAAGTTTTTTTTTAAAGGCAGTTGGCTCAAAGGAAAGAAAAAAACGAGTAATAAGAAGCAGTGTAGATACAAGGGCATGATTACCCCAGGCAAGGATCACTGAAGGTATCTTGGGGGACACCTACCACAGTTGGCATTGGAGACCTCTTTCTCTCCTGGATGGCCAACTTCAAAGGACCAAGACTACATATTGCTGAATAGACAGATTGTAAAGCAGAGGGAAAAGTGAACAAAGCCAGAAGACCATCATGAAGAAGAACAGGACACAGCAGAAGAGAAATAAAAGCAACCCCACCTTCCCTCAAAAACAGAATTGAAGAAGAAGGGGAGGGAAAGGGGGGGAGGGAAAAAAATCTACAGAAATGAAGAAAAACCAAAAGAAGAGTATGGGTCTCTCCCAGACGCCTGGGAGGGCAGATACTGAGAAAACTGACTTTGGAATGCAAACAATGAAAAGCCCCCAGAATGAAGGGTCTCAAACTACCAATATAGATATCAAGACAATAATGGAGAGATTAAAAAGAACTGAGGAGACACAAGAAGAAACTAGTAAGGAGCTGATATCTGAGATAACAGTAATAAAGAATACTGTGAATGAAATAAATAACAAACTGATAAGCATGGAAAGTAGAAATACCCAAGCAGAAGAAAGAATCTCAGAGCTTGAGGACCAAAATATAGAAATAACCCAAACTCTTAAAAACACAGAAAATAAGCTCAAAAAGATAGAACAAAACCTTCAAGAGATGAGTGACTACCTCAAGAGGCCTAACCTAAGAGTAATCGGACTCTCTGAGGCAGAAAGAGAAACAGAGACCACATTGGAACAAACTTTCCAAGAGATCATTCAAGAAAACTTCCCTTATCTAATCAGTGATGCAAAAATTCAAACACAAGAGATTCAGAGAACCCCTGCAAGACAACAAATGAGAAGACCAACTCCTAGACACATAATAATTTGTCTAAACAAAGTAGGCATAAAAGAAAAAATCCTAAAGGCAGCAAGAGAAGATGGCCAGATCACTTACCATGGAAGACCAATCAGAATAGCAGCAGATTTATCTACAGAAACCCTGCAGGCTAGGGGAGCTTGGAGCCCATCAAAGTCCTAAAAGATAAACAATTTCAAACAAGAATAACCTACCCGGCCAAGCTAAGCTTCATCTGTGAGAGAGAATTAAAATCTTTCCCAGATATCCTATCCCTAAGAACTTATGCTGCCACCAAACCCTCTCTACATGAAACACTTAAGAAAGTACTAAACACAGAAGAAAAGGAAAAAAGAACAACGTTCTTCACAAGAGTACAGGGAAAAGAATAAAATATACACGAACCAACCCCAAAACCAAAAGAAAGACAAAAAAAGAAAAAACCACGTGGAAGAACAACAACTCAATAAGAACTCCATGATAGGGACAAACCCTCACATTTCAATAATTAGCCTGAATGTGAATGGACTAAACGCACCACTGAAAAGACATAGAATGGCAAAATGGATAAAATATCATCAGGCAACAATATACTGCCTTCAAGAGACCCATCTCACTAGAAAGGACATACACATGCTCAAAGTTAGAGGATGGGAAACAAATTTTCAGGTGAATGGAACACAAAAGAAAGGAGGAGTCGCGATCCTAATTTCAGACAAAATACCATTTAAGCTATCAAAAATTAAAAAAGATACAGAGGGCCACTACATAATGATAAAAGGTTCACTCCATCAACAAGAAAGATCTATCCTAAACATATATGCACCCAACATAGGTGCGCCAACTTTCATACAGCAACTTCTAGGAAAACTAAAGAAAGACATTGACTCTAACACCATCATAACTGGGGACTTTAATACACCACTCACAACCCTAGACAGATCATCAGGACAAAAAATCAGCAAGAAGATCCGGAACCTCAATCAGGAGATCTGGACCAAATAGACTTAATTGATACTTACAGACCACTCCATCCAAAGACCACAAAATACACATTCTACTCATCACCACATGGAACATATTCTAAGATCGACCACATAATTGGACACAAATCAAGTATAAGCAAATTTAAAAGGACTGAAATTCTACCATGCACCTTCTCGGACCACAGTGGAATAAAAATAAACATTGACACCAACAAAATCCCCCCAAAACCCACAAAGACATGGACACTAAACAGCATGATGCTAAACAGACCAAAAGATACCCGAAAAAAAATGAAAATGAAGAAACATCTTACCAAAATATCTAGGATGTCTTGAAAGCTGTAGTAAGAGGGGAATTTATATCCCTACAAACACACATGAAGAA
>NW_007245921.1:384256-385012 GCF_000164805.1 Carlito syrichta
GTATAAGCAAATTTAAAAGGACTGAAATTCTACCATGCACCTTCTCGGACCACAGTGGAATAAAAATAAACATTGACACCAACAAAGTCCCCCCAAAACCCACAAAGACATGGACACTAAACAGCATGATGCTAAACAACTCCTGGGTCAATGACGAAATCAAAACAGGGATCAAAAGATACCTGGAAACAAATGAAAGTGAAGAAACATCTTACCAAAATCTCTGGGATGCCCTGAAAGCTTTAGTAAGAGGGGAATTTATATCCCTACAAACACATATGAGGAAAATGGAAGGAACACAAATTAACAACCTAACAAGACACCTAAAGAAGCTGGAAAAGCAAGACCACAAAAACCCTAATTTCAGCAGATAAATCCAGATCACCAAAAGAAAAGCCCAAATCCAGGACATAGAAGACAAAAAGATAATACAAAAAAAATCAATGAAACAAAAAGCTGGTTCTTTGAAAGAATAAACAAGATGGATGATCCCCTAGCTAGACTGACCAAGAAAAAACGAGAAAAAAACCAAATAAGCACAACCAGAAACACAAAATATGAAGTCACATCTGACATTGAAGAAATACAAAAGATCATTAGAGACTACTATGTACACATGTATGGAAACAAACTTGAAAACCTTAAGGAAATGGAAGACTTTCTGACATCACACAACCTACCTAGGTTGGAACAAGAAGAAATTGAGACCCTAAATAGACCAATAACGATCAAGGAAATCGACTATGTAATAAGGAA
>NW_007245921.1:385070-387159 GCF_000164805.1 Carlito syrichta
AACAAGATCCTAGCAAACCGGATTCAGCAATACATCTCAAAAATCATCCATCATGACCAAGTAGGCTTCATTCCTGGGATGCAAGGCTGGTTCGACATTTGTAAAACCATAAATGTAATTAAATACATCAAAAGATGTCAAAACAAAAACCACATGATTATATCATTAGATGCAGAAAAAGCTTTTGATAAAATCCAGCATCCCTTCTTGATAAAAACCCTTGAAGATCTAGGCATACGGGGAACATACCTCAAAATAGTAAAAGTCATCTACGAGAAACCCACAGCCAGCATACTCCTAAATGGACAAAAATTAGAACCATTTCCCCTGAAAACTGGAACAAGACAAGGATGTCCACTCTCACCCCTCCTGTTCAACATAGTATTGGAAGTCCTGGCTCGAGCAATCAGAGAAGAGAAGGCAATCAGGGGTATCCAAATAGGAAAAGAGGAAGTCAAATTATCTCTCTTTGCAGATGATATGATTGTGTACCTTGAAAACTCAAGAGAATCTGTCAAAAACCTCCTTACACTGATAAAGGCCTTTGGCAAAGTCTCAGGATTCAAAATAAATGTACAAAAGACAATCGCATTTCTCTACACCTATAATAAACAAACAGAAACCCAAATAAAAAACACAATTCCATTCATAATAGCCACAAAAAAAAAAAATGAAATACCTTGGCATCTTCCTAACCAGAGACGTGAAAGACCTTTATAAGGAAAACTACAAAACACTGCTCAAAGATATCAAAGATGACACAAACAAGTGGAAAAACATCCCATGCTCATGGATCGGAAGAATCAACATTGTGAAGATGTCCTAAGGCAATCTACAAAATCAATTACCTAATACCTAAGGCAATCTACAAATTCAATGCAATACCCATCAAATTACCAGTAACATTCTTCTCAGACCTAGAAAAAACAACACAGGAATTCATATGGAAACACAAACGTCCAAGAATAGCCAGTACAATCCTCAGCAAAAAAAACAAAGCAGGTGGTATCACATGACCAGACTTCAAACCTTACTATAAAGCTACAATCATGAAAACAGCTTGGTATTGGTATAGGAACAGGCATATAGATCAATGGAATAGAATTGAGATTCCAGAAGCAAAATCTCAATTTCTCAAACAACTCATCTTCGACAAACCCTCCACCACCTACCACTGGGGAGAGGAGAACCTATTCAGTAAAGGGTGCTGGGAAAACTGGCTGACCACATGCAGAAGATTGAAACAGGACCCCTATTTATCCCCATGCACAAAGGTTAACTCCAAATGTATCAGAGACCTAAATGTAAAACCTCAAACCATAAGAACCTTAGAAAATGAAGGAAATACCCTCATGGAAATTGGAACTGGCATCCAATTCCTGAACAAAACCCGAAACCCACAGGTCATAAGAGAGAAGATAGACAAGTGGGACCTTATTAAACTGACAAGCTTTTGCAAAGCCAAAGAAACCATCAAGAGAGCAGGGAGACAGCCTACAGACTGGGAAAAAGTATTTGCCAACTCCAGGTCTGACAAAGGCTTAACATCCTGGATCTACAAGGAACTCAAACGTGCTGAGAAGAAAAAAACAAACAACCCCATTATAAAATGGGCAAAAGATATGAACAGATACTTCACAAAGGAAGACATCCGAGCAGCCAACAAACACATGAAGATATGTTCAACCTCACTAATCATCAGGGAGATGCAAATCAAAACCACACTGAGATACCACCTAACCCCAGTCAGAATGGCAATTATCAACAACTCAAAAAATAACAGCTGCTGGAGAGGGTGTGGCGAAAAGGGAACACTTCTACACTGTTGGTGGGAGTGTAAACTAGTGCAACCTCTGTGGAAAGCAGTGTGGCGATTCCTAAGCTCTAAATACCAACCTCCCATATGACCTCGCAATCCCCCTACTGGGAATATATCCTGAAGCAAATCACTCTATAAAAAAGATACCTGCACACATATGTTTATCGCAGTGTTGTGCACAATAGCAAGAACCTGGAAGCAACCATGCTGTCCATCAAAAGAGGACTGGATTAAAAAAATGTGGTACATATACACGATGGAATACTACGC